>NC_135510.1:11781110-11993610 GCF_051989575.1 Stigmatopora nigra | reverse complement strand
TGTCCTTCTGCATCTCCGCTTCCTGTTTCAATTTGGTCCAACGTTCCCAGTTTAGGTATAGATTTTCCTTGCAGCAGCTATTAATACAAACATAGGCACATATTTGCATGGAAATGTAAGTTGTTTGTCTTCTGTACATAAATCCATGATCCATTTAATCACAAGTTAGTGTTTTATACAAGCAAATCCCTAAAATATTGCGTGTACAGTGCCAACTTCACATTAAAAAAACTAAAAGCAGACCCCATAATTGTTTGTTTCAAAATAAGCAGGAACACATTGATTTGTCAAAGCATATTATGTCCAATATTCTATCAAGTAAGCCAAAGAAGGATGTATTTTAGAGCGTGTTTTTGGTTTGAGGCGATACCATACATGCTGTGTGTATTTCACGTTATTGCCAAAGTTTCCCCATTACTCAGTAGTACTAAAACATTCAACAAAAAAGCAAAAGTATTCCTTTTAATCTATCGTTATCATCTTGTCTTCATGATGCAGCCTTCATTTAACTCCCCCATTTATATTAAAATGATAAAAAGAGAACAATATTGAAGAATAATAGAAAAAAAATATCTACGCTCAAAAATCCTTTTAGAGCAGAAAAAAGTGTTGTCATGTGCCATCAGGCCAACAATCTCAGTATTTCATCCACGTAAATTATAGAAGTTATTTGTTGTTCGACTGGATTCTGTAGAACAGAACATCCTTGTTATGTGTTTCTTTTTATTTTTGTTGCGGCATGAAACGTTCAGTTTATCCTACATGTACACTCTAATACTTTGTAACGTGATGTTTAGGAGTTTAATTGTATATGAATATACAATTTATCAAAACTGTTTAAATAAATATCTAGATTGTTGATTAAAACAAACACTTTTTCTGTCAAACAATATATAATAATATAATATTTCTAATATTACTTTATCAACAATTTACACATTTACACACAATAACGAAACTCATAGAGTCTTACTCTATTTAAAACTAATCTTACAAGAAACAGGGTGTTCCTATTTAAAACCAAATCGTCGATTGCATACTATGAGTTTTCAGGATTTAAAAATACAGCATAACTTTAGTCATTTTAGACAGGTGCATGAGTAAATGCTTTTGACATCAATTTGATGCAGAAGAATTTAAGCTGAATCTTTATAACTGTGCCAAAAAAATATTTGTGACAGGCTCCATCACACTACATGATATGGCAGGTTTGACAATGGAATGGGAACTGCAGTAAAAGATTGGGAAACCAGCATCAAACATTTACTGCCACACAACAGCTCAAGCTTCATTTTCTTTTCTTTTCTTTTTTTTACTGCTTAAGGACCAAAACGTCCTTACAGAAAACCATCATCCAGCCCACACATAGGTGCAACGCTGCCTGGGGAAAACTACAAGAGTACTCAAAGCCTGTATTACAAAGTTCTTTGTAACATACATGCTAGTATGCAAGATAACCAGGTTATCAGTTGTCAAAAAATTTTGTTTGTTTGTTTTTTGTAGTGATGTGCTTTAAATATCAGCCTTGCAGAGCGAAAGGGGACTTTTTAAGTGTTTTAAATCTCTTTTTTCAACTTAAGGACTATATTCAACTAAATCCTACCAACTGTAAACCTCCGGGAGGAAGAGAAATAATGGATGTACAATATTTGCCCATTTAGACCTCAGAGAAGGAAAATGTCAGGCGTTGGCTCCCAATACATACGCCATCATTTTACCATTTTCTTATCCCAACAGGAGTTCTGACAGGGTATTAATCAATTGGAAAATTCCTTTTGAGCCGTTATAGAGAAGGACTAAAATATGCTGGACCATAAAACAACTAGTTCATTTAAAATATTATGAAAGGATATTTAACAATGGGAAATGTTAAAATCCAACAAGAGCAGTTTCGTTAGCTGGCTCATTTATTGGTTAGGACTACGTGAATCTAAGGGAAAGCTTTGCTATGTGTGTTTGTTTGCTATTGATGTTAAAATAAATATAATATACATTTGATATGTGTGCCCTACGGCTGACTGGCAACCAGTCTAGGGAGTAGTCTGTCTTTCGCCCCAAGTCATCTCACATAGGCTCCAGCAACCCTCCAAACTCTGACAAGGATGCAAGGAATGAATGATGAATGAATGAATACATTTAATATAAATCAAATGTATATACTTAAGATTAATTCATTCATTTTCCTCTGCATATCACGTATCCCCATAAGCATTGCGGGGGTCCCTGGACCCTTTCCCAGCTGAGTGACAATTGCAAAGGGAACTTGTTGACGTCTATAAGTGGCGCATCCTACCCTCTGCACCCCCAAATGCACATTTTTTGTCCACAAAATGAAAAAAACATGGTCTCACAACGGTCTACATTTTCACGGCGTAAGAAAAAAGTCTTAAGGCCTAAGTACTTAAGTTCCATGTATCATAAACACTCATTCCCAAGATGAATACAGATTGTATTGTGTTTTTTACATTTGTTTTCTTATAACAATATAGCCATATTAAACACTGAATTGATTGACTATAATGAAACAGCTACAAAATATCATCTTTCAAAGCCAGAATATATTGCAACAGTTTAAAATTTACTACATTAGATCTCGCTATTTTAATACCGTTGGATATTGTAAGTTTGTTGGCACATTCGAGACAACAACAAAAAAAATTCTGAATACATTTCAAGTGTTAATGTTTTTCACGAGGGGAGGAGCTATGAATAATTGATAAGAAAAACTGCTGGTCAACCATCACATCAATGACTGGTAAATAATTCAAAGACAGAGTGGGTGAGAAGCTGCCTGGCCCTGATTATGATTGAGAGACACAGGGACAGAACCTGCTTATAGATTCTTGATGGGTTTTACCACATCAAGATGAGAGGACAGTCAAGGAGGAGAAAAGCGTACAAATAATTCATAAGAAGGAGCTGCTGATGAGCAAGATGATGAAATCCACAGTTTGTGCGCTGAGATTGCATGATGAATTTGTCAATAGCTGCATTTCTATTTCGTAGATTCCTGCTCTGCCGAGTTGTCTCAGCAGTGGAATAGTAATGAAACATTTCCATTTGGTTTTGAACAAAGAGGGAACTGTTTCTGTACCTCAGTTTGTCAAGGTCATCGGTAAAATCGAAGGAGCAAACAACTGTGCATATGTAGATGAAACGCAAGCAAGCACAGTGTCCTAAGACAATTTTTATCCTTAAAAATTGGTCAAAGGTGATCTTTTTAAAATCAAAGTGAATTTTACGCTTTCATAGTTGTCTATTTTAAATATGTAAACGCCTCTCTACACATACAAACAGAAAACCTGTCATTTATGCACCAATACACACGTGCACTTTATATTTGCTTTTTTTATAATGAGGTCAGCATAAAGTCATTTACACGGATATTAAACTACCATATGGTGCTTACTCTAATGTGCCGAGTGATTCATGTGTTACAGTTGTATGTGATTTGGCACTGATATGTCACTTGATTCATTTTCTCGTCGTAAAGTGGACTGCCATCAAGTCACACAAACATAACTCTAATGCTCCTCTTGGAAACAAAAAAAATATTGCAATTTCATTTCACTGAAGTTGCTTTTTTAAATAGCAATGTATAAAATATACAGGATCATGTCTTTTTAAGCTTCCATTTGTGTGTGCAGATTCAAAAATTGAACCGTAAAAATCAGTAATTAAAAAAAAAAATACAGTAAAATAGCTGCAATGAATATCCTTCTAAACAGAGCAAGACACATTCACTTAAGAAATTATTAGAGTTATGACACACAAAAATCAACAAAGTGTTTACTTTTTCCAATTTTCCTTTCTCTTTTGTGGTTCTTAAAAATTGTGTTCTTCTTAAAAATGGCGTTCTTAATCTCCAGCAAACATATTTATTTATTATAATGACAAGGTCTATCTTTTTTTTCTTATTAAATAATGCATCCTGCTTCCGATCAAAACTGAACTGTTTTATCATATTTCAGACTTTCGTTGTTGTTGTTATACATGTTATATATTTTGTTTGGCACATTATTCACGGTTCATCTGACCAACATCAATAAATAGCTGTTTAGAGAGACCAATAATTATGTTTATGGTGTTTACTTAAAAAATCAACGACTGTATAGTATTTCATTACTTTTTCAAGATGGTATTTATATACAAATCCCCACACAACATAACACCCCCCCCCCCCCCCCCCCCCATGCAGTACTGAAACAAATTCCCAAATATGAAGTTAAATGCTCAATGGTCAAATTGATCCGCCACCAGTCACAGCAGTGGCCAGGGGGCACAAAAAAGTAACAGCCTCTGGACAAATGCTGCTTTTACTCAGTAAAATCTTTTTGGGATTTTGAGATTTGTATTTGAGCACTCCGGGCATGCGGTTCAGAAAATGCATGCTCTGCTGCTTTGACATTGAACATATTTATTTTACAGAATTGCAGTTTGGGTGAGTAAAGCTCAACGTTTTTACAGTGGATGTTAATTTTTATGTATTGAGAGAACACTATGTTGTACATTTATTTTTTTGACTGCTGATCCTCATAAGGGTTGCAGGGTGTGCTGGAGCCTATCCAGGAATCAACTATTTGCCAGGGTTTTGGGGCAATTTAAAGATTCCAATCACCCTACCATGCATAGTTTTGGAATGTGGGAGGAAACCGTAGTACCCAGAGGAAACCCACGCAGGCACGGGGAAAACATGCAAACTCCACACAGGTGGACTGATCTGGATTTGAACCCAGGACCCCAGAGCTGTGGTCCCGACACGCTAACCACTCATCTGCCAGGCTGTGATATAATATTTTGTATTTTTAAATTAAATTACATTTAATTACATTTAATAAAATATTTGAATTACAATTTCATTCAAACACATTAGGATTTAACACACATGGTTCTGCATGCAAAACTGTTTTTTTTTTTCAGTGAGAATATTTCGATTAGAACCAAAGACTAAGACTACTAGACTGAGTCATATAATATACACCAATGAATCTTTCCAAAGCTCTCGCACGATGTTATAAATTTATGTCCAACAGTTGGTCAGGGTGAGGGTCAGAGTGGCAGATTAAGGTCAGGAGAAATGACTTGGCCTTTAGTCCGTTGTGTAAAGCTACTGATGCTTCGTGATTTTCTATATTTCCATACACATAAACATATGGGCCGGGGATATATATATAAACTGTAGATGTGGCCAACGGCCATATTTGCCAGCAGGGAATCAACTCACTTAATGAGGCTGCCTGCTTACACTGTCTGCTGCCACACCAGCCCATCGCAGTGACAATGCTCCAGTCACATATGGGTCCTTGTGCAATTTTACACAATTTTACACCTTTCATTTGGAATGAAGAGATGACTAAAAAACATTGCCACATAAAAAAATTGGTCTTTTGTCGCATTGTTGATTGTGACGGATGTGGCTTTGTTCATGGAGATTAAGAAGTGAGGCAACATTTAAATATTTTCTAAATACAGTGCATAGAGTGACAATGCCCACCTGATTGACATGCTTCAGTTTGTCTATGATTTGATGGATGACAGCGTCAGCTCCTTTCACTTTAACCTCAGGGTTTGCAGCTTGCGCCTTGATACCACTTCCCACCACACGTAGAGTGTAGCTGTGAAAACAGGAATATGTGTGAGGCACTTCCACATATACATCCTACAACATTAGACTTGCTTATTGCTGAATATATGTTACAATCATTTTAATGGAGACGCCATATAAGTAGATATTAGAATAGGGTTACGCATTAGCTGCTAAAGCAGTGACAGAATCCAATCCATTTGAATTGAAACAGCTGGTAGCATATATGCACTGTCAATTTTTCCCCAAATTCAAATTTGTTGGCCATCTACTACAATGAATGGAATTCATTGAAAGTGTTAATAAGGCCTTCAATTGCCTTCAATGTCAATCATTTTTTCAATCTAAATAATAAAAAAAAGTAGTTCATATGCAGAAAAGATACAGAGACAGTGACAGAGTAATTAAATTGCTTGAACATTCTAGGTCTAAAAATTGATTTGCAATTATGGCTGCAATTATATGGCTGTGTATTTTATACCGGCTAAGGTACTCTTTATTACCGGGCTTGCACTATAAACGTTTAAATCACAGAAAGCACAATGGTTGCAAGCACTCACTTAAGATGTACGTTCTTAATATTTCCGTATGCGGCATAAAACCTATTTTGAATGGAGTTTAGTGGCATTATTGCTTGGTAATAAGGCTTTTGTTTCTTTGAAGGTCTCAGTCTTTCCAACTGTGATACCGTAACCATGGCATTCAGCAACTTGCAAGCGATCACAATATAACACATTTCAAACCTTCAGGTGTAATTGAATACAATGACTAGATCAAGGGAAATACACAAATAGCTGACAACCTTTATGTTGCAGAAATATGCAGGTCTGATTACATACAAAATAAGTGACCACTGAAAACTTAGACTTCGAGACAATTGGAGTGGAGCAAGACTGAAGAGCTCCCTCCCACTCGCTAAAAAGTGAGAGTTATATGAATTGAGTTGGGCTCAAACGAAGAGTATATGAATAATTAAAACACTGGCAGCACAGTCTTTAATTTATTTAGAGGGAAAATATGGGTGGTAGAGTTTAAAATCTGTCATTATATTTGGCTCCCACAATAAATCATCACCTTTTCGAGGAGGTCCTGTGTTCCAGTGATCCAAGCCAAGACGTTATGTTGTCAAGGCTTTGTGTCACTGGCAGGACCACACATGGTGAAAAGGTCCTAGGTCAGTGGTTTGCAACCTTGTTGGAGCTAAAAGAGAGGCCACCAAATGTAGAAAAAGCTGTCTCTTGGGGAGTGGAAAATCATCTTTCTGCTAAAGAAGGAGCCGAGCAAGCGCGTGCGTTTGAGAAGTTCTGACTAGATATAGTCAGGCTCACGTTTCCAAGAGAGTATTCATATTATATAGGATCACACTACTCAGCCACCTGGTGAAGGTCTAATAATTACTGAAGAGGATAGAAACTATTGAATATAAGAGAATATCTTAGACACCAGACAATGAGTGCACTTTTTAAAACCTTTCATTAATTAAAGAAACAATATTGATCATAGTCACCATGCAGTCAATAGACACCTTACATTCTAAGCACACTACACCACCCACCCCAGTGAACAGAAGATACCATGCAGTGGAATGATTACCCCATGTCTCTGTAGGCTAGCAGCAAGATTCAATAATCCATATCCAGCTCCACAAACAGACACTTGCTCTGCAACTCCTCTCTGCTTGGTATTTTCTATCTTTCTCTTTAATCCCTGACAACCACCAGTCTCATTTAAAAACATTGTTTTGTATGGGCAACACATTTTCATATCGAACATAAAACTCAAAGGGTTGCCTTGTCAAAGTCAATGACCTCGCAATGCTGTTCACAGGTTTTATTTCCAATAACAGGACTATATTGCTTTAAAATAAGATTCAATTCATGAATGTACAATAGTTGTGTGGTAATAAGGGGGTGAAATGTATTATTAATGTCCTGTCAAGGTGCAGTATTATTTGCAGCCAATCATCTATTAATCAACAGGTTTATTGGAGTTTCTAATTGTATAAAACAGCATCGAACAATACTGAATACTGTTTCAGTTTAGTTATCTTACATAACTACAACTCATGGATAAAGTACAGAATATGAAATATCAATCAATATGACATGATCTAATGCTACACGAATACAAACCACAACCACACACAACTACAGTACAGCCTACAGAGTTAAAATCTGCATTTTTTTTGTGTACTGACTATATGGCTACTTGCCTGCTCTACACTCAACAGATACACAACAGCCGCTTTAAATTATTGATAAGCAAAATAAACTTGTACTTTTAATGCATTGATGTTCCCTAAATGCAAATTCAATATGCTGCCCCTGATCAATTGGCAGTCCTTGTACATAAACAGCAAAATGCAACATACATATGCCACTATCATAGAAAAAAAATGCCAATGAAATCCAACGTGAGAGGGAGTGTTAGAATGACTCAAGGCATACATATGTGTTGTCTGAATGAGATCCAGATTGTTGTGTTATGCTGCAAGTGTATTTTCACAGCAGCACAGAACACGTTGTGTTAAGACTTGCTCCTTCAGGCCTCCTGATTGCATGAAGGACACCAGACTGTGGAACGACGATGGGTGCGAGCAATGACAATCAGTTGCCTTCTTAAGCCGGCTCGTCGCTCCCTTTTGTTGACAGATGGCCGCTTTCGGCTACCCCGTCAAACCTGTCCAGAACTGAGTTATTTTGCTATTCTTGTAATACTCGGCTAATCTGATCTTCTTTCTCCTGTCCCAGCTTCTCCCATGCCTGACTTCTTATCTGTAGCGTCGCTTAAATTCGGATCAGACATCTCGTTCGTGCAAAAAGGAGCTTGCCTGCCTGTTTGCCAGCAACCCTCCCCACGCTTCTGTCAATAAACATTGAATACTCTCCCTTATCTGTTTTGGGGTGCTCCTTCTCATGCCAACTAACAATCCATGAGTCTTTTGGAATTTTGTAAGCTGGACAGCGCCAAAAGACATATCTCCACAATGAAGTGTCACTCTAATTTCCAGTCCATTCGGTTTGACAAATGAATGAAAGCTAAGACTCATAACTACTTCCCAAGGGGGAAATTAAAAGGGCAGCCAAAGGCAACACTCCACTTGGGCCTTCCTAAATCGACTCTGTGTTATAGCCTAAAACATTGAAGAGAACATTGTCTGAGGTCAACAAAAAATCTTATACGTTTCTATTGTTGGATAAAACTGTTTGCAGTCTACAGTGTGCTACCTCTTTATTTTTTCTGAGTTGCTTCATTAAAACATAAAGGCTATGGTTGTTCCATGACTCTGAAGTTCTTCAGGCTTAGCTGAGTGAGAAACAATGCAAAATGTATTTTCTAGCATTCCCAAAATATATAATTGTATAATTGGAACAGTAACTTAGTGAACTCGAAAATTTCATAGTGGAAAAAGAAAACTGTAGAGCGTAGTATATTCTGCATACAACAGCAGAGCTAAGCTTTGCTATAAAATAGGCTATGTATGATCGTCTCTGGATTCCTACTTTGGGAGTTTATAAAGTTTTCAATCTGTTTTGACGGATATACACTGGGAAAAAAAGATGGTTTCTAAGGAAGCGGTAATTATTGTATGATTATTTTTAGATACTGGAAGGTTCACAGAAATGAGAAATACAGCGGAGAGGCTGGTGGATGGAATAGAGTTATTCAGCAGTGTCTTTTTTTAACTGCAGTTTCAAAGGTGAACTTTGATTTGTTTTTCATTTGATGTTATTTTATCAGGTTTGTGAACAAAATGTGTGTGAGAAATGCCAGAATGTCTATTTTCAAGCTAGTTTAGTTTATTGTGTTTTTTTACACCCTGGTGAGAGAATTGTCAGCTCGTCAGCCCCGCAGTTCTGGGGTCGAGGGTTTGATCCCAGGTTTGTCCTCACTGTGTGGCGTTTGCATATTCTCCCCGGGCTTGTGTGGGGTTTACCCTGGTTCTCCGATTTCTTCCCACATCTCAAAAACATGCATTGGTTGGACACTCTAAATTCCCCCTTGGTATGGGTGTGAAGGTGAATGGTTGTCCGTCTCCTTAAGCCCTGTGATTGACTAGCCACCATTTCAGGCTGTCCTATGACTGCCGCCCATAGTAAGCAGGAATATGCTACTTCTCAATTAGAGATAAAAGCATGTGTAATTCTTGAACATTACCTGAGAGTTTGGCATTTGGCAAGAGTATAATTGGAACAGCAAAATAAGGTTGAATAAATGTCATACATTAAATCACTCAATGATGCATGAATCAAGCAATGATGTTGATTAGGTAAATATTTGCAAATAAGTACCTCATTTTCCGTTTCTCTATGATGTATTTGGACTGATACTGACAGGATATTTTTGTTAATGCTATTGGGGAGTTTTATCTATATTTCTGTCTATGGGTTGTATGAGTTAATTCTATAAACATGCTGTCACTGCTACTTCCCGGGGACTAGAGATGAAAATGTGCTTGGAGCTATTTCTGGTGTGTGCAGCACATTTGTATTGCAATTTCCATGTAGATAAATGAAATGTTGATGCTTGTATTCAATAAAAACAATATAAGGACAATCGAGGAAGCTATACATAATCACTGCATTTTTGTGCATTCTACCTGGCTTCAGATGGTCACAACATAACCAAATCCACCTTTTTGTTGACTGACATCTGTCCAAGCACGTTCTAAACAGAACCTACAGGCATTCTACACAGACGTCCAAATCACAAAACCCATCAGACACCCAATATCATAGGAAAGTAGTAAAAGGAGTATTTCACTCATAATTTGCTTGCAAAGTTAAGTGGCTCAGTGTGCAAATGGTCTACCGTATCATGCAAGTGCTTAATGCCAACCAGATATCAGATGTCGTCAAATAGCAATGGAACTTTTATGACACCTCTTAAATACTGGAATTTTATGGAAGGTAATAAGGACAAATGGAAAAGTTGGCTATCTAGGAGGAACGATGGCCTCATAAAACCAGATGGTCACAGGCAGAGGGAATTTTTAGAGATGTTAATGTCCCGTAAGGGCATTAATGTCCAGGATTAAACAGATGTGGTAAGAGAAGGGCACACAATAAAAGACTAATTGCTGATTTTCTGACATTGACACAAAATTATTATCATAGTATTTTATTTACAGTGGATGTACGTGTCAATCCATTGTAAAGTTAACATTTCAGAATGCAAGAAATTATCCTTTTGAATCCTACAAAGTTCTGCTTAGGTCTCAGTCCAGAGCAGATTACGCTGTCAATCTGATGAAAAACATTTATTTCCCCTCTGGCACAAAATTTAAGAGGCTTAGACATCTTTGCCATCTTCAATCATTCACCAAGCTTATCCAAATTTCAACACCTGCCTCACGGATCTGTAAAGGCAAACATTCAAAGGCTGATGATGAAATCATGAGGAATCCCATAAATAAAAATAACCAAATTATTGACAACTGATAAACATTGTTTTTGCCTAACTATGAATAATGGCATCAGATATGTCAGACGTATTTGTTATTTTGCGCATTGAACAAAAAAAGAGTGATATATATATATATATATATATATATATATATATATATATATATATATATATATATATATATATATATATATATATATATATATATATATATATATATATATATATATATATATATATATATATATATATATATATATATATATATATATATATATATATATATATATAAATATATATATATATATATATTTTTTTTCTTTTTATTTTTTTATTTTGCTGCACTCATCTGAACTGATGAGTTGTGTCAACCTCTGAAAGGAAAAAAACCAAGAGGAAATCATAATTAGCTTGTTAAATATTATGGGGGGGGACTACACTACTTATATATGTGTATGTGGCTGTCTAAATAATTTTGAGGATGGGACACACCTTGAATTGGTTGCAAGCCAAGTGCAGAGCAGAAGGTGATGGACAACCCTTTACGTTCTAACTCATACTTAAGAGCAAGTTATGCATGTTTATGGAATGTGGGAGAAAGCCAGAGTACTCAGAGAAAAGCCACCGGGGCCTAGGGAGAACATGTACACACAGGAAGGTTGGAACCGACCTTGGATTTCATCCTTAATCTCCGAACTTTGTGGCGGACGTGCTAACCACTCAGAAAGAAAGAAAAGTTCCAGTGGCTGAATGTAAACACAGTAAAATGGGAGAATGTTGTTTGGTGACATGCACATTTGGTGATTATAAAAATTAATCTTGTGACATGACTGGATTCTCTGATCTCTGATTTCAAATCCGTAGTAGGCTGGCTAGAGAAATATTGCACTAACCACTAACCCTTACCTCCTTGAAAAGTAGATTTTGGAGCAAAAAAGTTTGAACACCCTTGCAGTAAGTGGATTGCAGTCAGGTGCTTCTCATTTCAGCTCAACCACCGTTGGTTAAAGTGTCTGTGGAACAAAAAGCTGCACCTGTAGCAACTCTCCGGAACCGCTTTGCCCAACCCTGAATTCTAACCCTAACAACAACGTAGATTGCGGAAGGTTGGCTAATTAAAAAGTAAATCTTGGAGCAAAAAAGTCTGCGCTCCCCAGGTGTAGATGAATTTAGAATTAGATTTAGTATTTGGATCCATTTGCAGAGATTGATTATACATCACTTTGTTTACACTTTACAGCTGCAGACTGCAAGCAAGTTTATTGTTTGTCTCTGCTCAGCTGTAATTATTTTAGCACAGCTGGCGGAAACAAGAAGCCACATCTGTTCTTCCCCCATCTGCGTACACTGTCCCTAAATCTCACAGAAGTCACCTCGGAGTATCAACAAGTAAAGAAAAGGGACCAAAATACAGTCTGATCATACAAATTTGCTCCCATTTTAACATTAAAGCGATGGAAAAGATCCAGTGATTCTCCATGTACAACGTTCATAAAAAGGATGTCAAAAACTGTACATTTAAGTTATTTAACAGTTAAATCTGAGAGTGATTGTGTCAAACTATATCGTACGATTTATAAAACTGGAAGGTGAAGATTTATTTTGCACCATTGTAATTAGAAGTCCAGTAATCCCTTGGACAGTAAGTCAACACCCTTCTTTCTATATTTGATTGCCCATTTTGGGCAGCACTAATTTGGATCCACAACACAATAAGTAAAAAGGAGATCACCATGATATGTTCTAAATACAGCAGCAATGTCTAACCATTTCATGTCATGTCATATCACCATTTTTGGACAGTGAGAGAAAGTAAAAGCACCTGGTCTGAGTTAATTTTACATCTGACTGATCACGTCATTTCTCCTTTCATTTTTAAGGGTTTTATACTTCTGCTCCGTATCACCCTTTCTTTGTATAGTCAATAGCTTTAAAGTCAAGGTGTAAAACCGATATTCATACTCATCAAAACACGGTCTACTCCACATTGTTTGGACTCATGACATCATCCTTGACTAGATTCTAGACTATTTTAAAAAGACAGATCATTGAGTTTCTGCTTGCTGAGTTTCTTTTACACAAACTATCACGTTATTTGCATTGATCCCTAAAAATAGGCATGATCCATCCACATTGGTGTTAATTATGAATTTCAGCAGCAAAACAAACCCAACTTTCTGTCAAATACAGTGACTGGAAAACTAAAAACAATCCATAAGGAGATAATTGGTCACAATCTTCCATCATGACTTCTTATTACAAGAACAAATTTATGTTGTTTATTGTGATTTATAAAAACCCAAGCACTCATAAATGCCACTGAATCCAGCAGTGTGGAATTCAGACTCAAGTGTAAGATCAATAAATTTGACAGTGCCATTTGGCAGTAATTCTTAGATGGTCGGCAGGAGTTTAATAGCTGTTGATATGGGTCAGCGCCTTTAAAGAGAGTGGACAGGACAAGCACAGAACAGACAGAAAGAACCATTTGGTGGCTGACCAACTGCCGTAAGTTCTGTCAGACAGCAACTTGTATTATTTTCTGTTCATTGAATTTCCCTACGTTCAATTAAGCGTGTGAAAGAGCATTGCTGACTCCTTTCCTTGAAGTCCCCTGGCAAGGGCATTTTTGAGTATGGTTTGTTAAAAACAAAACCCATCAGATTTCCTTGTTTTGCTTATAGTACCCTACTATGAATCCCCTTAAACTAAGACATACAATGGCTCATTGAAATGAAACAATGTTCAGTAACTCTTTGCTTCATGTGAGAAATATTGACTTGACGCAGTGCATCTGAGCCAGTGGGTGCTTGAGACACTTGCCGTCCTAGAAAGGAACAGATTTGTATGCAATGCAATCCTGGAGTCCGAAGTAATATTTCTGCAAGGTTCTGGAAAGGCCGGTGTGGATTCTTTGTGATGTACTAGCATTAAAGGGGCATTCCAGTCGAACTCAACATTAATAAATTGATCAGATATTGAAGACGTGTCCACAGACAGTGCTCAAACCACACCACGCTCTACTTTCTAACCCGAGCTTATAACAATGTGGATGATTTGTTTCCCATGTTTTCAGAAAAATCCACCATGCCAGCAAGTCTTTGCGAACACAAGAAGAATCTCATCAGTCTTTGCAAATACACAAATACCTAGTAGGAGCAATAATTCCACCCAGCTCATTCATGACTGAAACAATTTTTCAGTCTAGGAAAGTGGAAGCACACATCTTCACAACCTCTTTGCACTTCTTCAGCTTGTGTCAACAATACCATGACTGTGTCAGCTATTCATATGTTGCTACAGATGGTTGTATTTGCTCATCTTTAGCCACAGCACTGACAAGATTCATGGGTGTCTGTGTCTTGATTTTGGATCCTGTTCTTATGTCTTATATCCCATCGTAACAAGTCTCTTTCTCAGAAACCATTAGGTAGTGACGCATGGCTTTCAGGAAAGAGGATACTAGATAAAATACCCAACACACACAACACGCCTTTACTCAATTACCTTGAATTACAGCACATCATGGCTGGCCTACTCTCCCTTAATGCCATAATGTCCATATTATCTGCTATATGATTCGACAAGCCAAAAATGACTGTAGGTGCTTTCTCTTCAAGTGGACAGCAGACTCATCCGACCATGCCTTTATGGTCAATGGTCTGTGCATAGGTGTCCCTTGAAAAAGGGAAAACCCTTTCTCTAACTCCTCTAACAAAGTTAGAAATGTCGAAAATCAGTGGATAAAATTAACATTCACAAGGTCAATATGTATAGTTGCTTTAACATTGAAACACAACTTTTTTTTCACCTGTTCAGACCGACTCCCCTGTAGCGCAGAAAAATAGCCCAAATAAAATTGCCCCTGAATTTGAGTACAAATTTTTCTTGACACCATTTAAACTGGAGTCCAAATTTACCTGGCTCCCTCGTACAAGTCTCCAATTGCCCTGTCAGAGTAGACTATATAATGGAGGACTATGTGCACCACCTCCTTATCGCTGCCAGTAAATTACTTCAAGATCTGATACAGGCTGCCAACTCACCGCAACATCTCTTGACATAGAAAGAAAACTCAAGACAGTGAAAAGAAGAAAAAAATGTTGAGACGTGTCAAAAGAGGCAAGAATCCCTGTGGAGACTAAAAGCTTGAGCTGATCTCAAAGGTCATGTGATGTTACCTAAAGATCTTACTCAGTGCAACACTTTGCCTTTCACGCCCAAAACAACAGCTGCCATCAAGCACTTGTCAGTCACGATGTGACACATAAAATGGCACCATTTCTCACAAAGTCGAAACAGCACATTAAGATTACAGTGCCGTGAAAATCTTTTTTTTTTAATACATCTATGTATATATGTATATATATATGTATATGTATATGTATATGTATATGTATATGTATGTATATATGTATGTATATATGTATGTATATATGTATGTATATATGTATGTATATATGTATGTATATATGTATGTATATATGTATGTATATATGTATGTATATATGTATGTATATATATATGTATATATATGTATATATATGTATATATATGTATATATATGTATATATATGTATATATATGTATATATATATATATATATATATATATATATATATATATATATATATATATATATATATATATATATATATATATATATATATATATATATATATATATATATATATATATATACATATATATATATACATATATATATATATTTTTTTTTTGATAAAAAAATGATGACAATTACTTCATATTGTGGATAAAGGTGAGTGTTTTAAATCAGAATATTATCACCTGGCGTCTGCCTTAAAATTTTCACAATACCAAAAGTGATGCGCAGCTCAAAAACGATTGGGAGACACCGTTATAGAGCACTACTTAACCTGAGTAGTCGTAATGCAATATCGTCATAAAGTTTGGGATCAAAGTTTTGCTTATACTGAATCTGAGCAATCTGAAGCTAGCTTGTGAGCATAGGGACACCAGAACTGCATCGCACTTTGAGTCGTCACGGTAACAATGCAGGGGACAGCTCCACCACGGTGGAACGACGCAGATGGTGAACGTATGCGGCACTCAAGCACATCATCATCACCTTCATTAGCTGAAGGTGACATATGACATCATGTGGGAGAGACACAACAGGGAATCGAGCAAGTACAGTTGGCTTCTTTTCTTGCCTTTATTGAAGCACAGTTCAAGGTTGTTGATGGCGTCATAACAAATCATCATGCTTCACGCCCTTATACACACAAACACTTATTACAAGCGCCTCCCCCTCAAAGCTCCACTCCCATGCCCTCCCAGCATTAAGGTAAATAAGGGTTTGCAGAAGGGAGCCAATGAGTACGGGCCAGTGAGCAGAGATGCATGTTTGTGTTGCCTTCCTCCCTGGACCCTGCTCGTTTATCTTGGCTGTCAGGTAAAGGGCAGCCAAAGAGAAGGTGAAACTTTTTTTTCTGTAGAGGAGGCTGGGGTAGCCCTTATTGAATGTACATGACAACATTGCAGTGATGAGGACCAAATTCCGGTCACAGAGCATCCTGCTGTGTGCCAGATTGTTCCGACAGATATTTGTATTTTATGCATAAAAAAAAACCCAGAAAGACATTTGGGTTTGTTGAGGGCAGATACTGGGATCACAATTATTAATTTATAATGACATAGAGGTTAATGAGAGTATATTTTCACCTTATTTCAGTTAGGTCAAGAGCTAAAAGGTGGGTTTCATTTTTAAATAGGAGCCCAGGGATTTATGGGTGCAAATTATCTGATAAGCACAAATATAACCTCTACTGACATAATCTTTAAAAAAAAAATACCCAAGACATCTTCCGTTTTTGATATTAATAAAACAATAGTACTTCAAAAGTACCCAAGTCAGAGCGATATTTGACCTTTCAAAACATCCCAAATCCTCTTCAGGCTTAAACTGCATAACGCACGGAAAAATTGCACAAGTAATGAATATTTCATGATGGCTACATTTTTCTCTCAGTAAAAGTAAATGGGAGGCATGTTTAGTTAACAAATGAGCTGCAAATCAAAGAAACACAAGGCACCTCACGCCTTGTCAAAAAGCCTGCAGCCGCAAGATAAGCCGAGACAATGATACAAAGATACAAGAGCCTTTGTTTCCTGCAGTACTCCCAGGAGAAGGAATTTAGTCTCTTCTGGACTACAAGTTAGCAGGGATATGGTCCAAGTGCTGTCAAAAAAAAAATCAATATGAAATGTTTTGCCCTTGATAAGATGGCACGCATGTCTAAAGAACCGTACCCACAGCCAAAACAATTTTTTTATTCATTTCATATTGAGCTTTTAGACTGTATTCAGGCAATGTCAAAAAAAACTTGTCTGGTGTACTTTCCCTACAAGTAAGATATACGAGTAGCTACTTATTACAAAATGGCTGTATCAATGTTTAGTTTGCCTGCAAAAAGTGTCCCATCTCACCTCGCATTGCAGGTGTCAGATTTAATTCTCTTGTTTTAATTTAGCTACTGTACGTGTTCTAATTATTGTGTGAGAGATTTTTCTCACAAAGGACGTACGCATTTCCTCATACAGTACCTAATGAACATAAATTAGATCTGTTGCACATACACACACACCTTCTGCAGCTTAAAGTACATCTGAGGTAAGGGGAAATGATCCCTGGAGACTTATGAGGAAGTGTGTGCATGTGTGTGAACTGAAGGGCAGACAGCATGAGGGTCCCATCAGTGAACAATAAGGCCTCAGCTGTTGTCTTGCTCCCTGGCATGACAATATGTTATTGATGCTAGAGGCAGCCATCCAGCTTCTGTCAATGTTTCAAATGGGCATCCCTGTTGGAGATGCCAAAAAGAATGCGAACATTGGAAAAATGATTCATGACTGAAAGACAGGAACGCATGTAACCCTCCTGCAAAGTCTCCTGTTGGCTTGAGCCAATAGAAATGTCTGTGCATGATTGGAAATGTGTCCCTCCCATACACACACACACTCACACATATACACGTGCACACACTTGCCCATGTCGGTACAAGAGAGGCTTATGAACTCTATCTAGTCAGCCAGCCAGAGGTCTTGATTCTGTCACTTGGGATGATCGTCAGGATGTGGTACTCTGGCCAAGTGCTGTGTCGAAAACCAACCCGAATATAAGGTCATGTTGGAGTGGAATTCTAGCCAAGGAGGACCCAGCTCTCAAGTGCTTCAGTGGTTTTGTGGTTATCTCCAGTGGCCAGCTGTCACGATTGAGGAGATCCTCAAGAATGTCCACTTCTTCCCTTTTTCTCTACGTCTCATCTTTCGCCACATCTACACATGCACACTTGTCTCTGTCCATGTCTCAAATGGACATCAACAGAATAGATGTGTGCAAGGAAAACTTGGCTTTCATGACACTGCTGCAACAAGGTGTGAGGCCCAATTTTAAACAACAACCAATTAAATATTCCTTCTCAGATTCAGAAAATTATCATTTTTCCTCATTTGATTCTTATCCATTTTAGTGTCATTTGTTTCGGGCCTCCGGTACCATACCAATCAACTTATATGTATTTCCCTTATTTTATAAGTTTTTTGATCATCTCAAATTGTTTATGCCGTATAACAACTTTTTGTACGGGAATTTTTTTTTACAAAACGGTTTTTTTTGTAGAATGTATCTCGTCTTCCCAATTTTAGCTCTAATTCGGGTCATCTCTGTCATTGGTAGCAAGCAAAAACGTCATTGTCAATTGCTAGTGTTGTCATGCTTTGAGCATGATATGTGCACACATGTCAGTCACTTCCGCCCTTTTCACTATATAGATATAGCATGTCAGCAAGCAATGTACCCAGACAGACACGCGATCACATTCATAAATCACGGACTGATTGTGCACTCCGTTCGCTTTGGGGAAATTTTTGAACAGTTGTCAGCCTCAGATGTACCCAGAATTCAGAGATGGTGTTTCTCCGTGCAGCGGAAGTAGATTTCTTTACCTCCACATATATGTAAGTGACTCAGAGGACAGCTATGCATAATACATTTGACGGCATATATTTAAAAGGTTGTCTTCTCAGTTCAAAATCAGGTCAATTCGTCATTATAAATCGGAGAAAGGGTGTCGAGACTTGGACATCTCGTATCTCTCGTTTGAATTTCAACTAGAGTGTCCGTCACCGTCGCAAAAAAACTAATAAAATCCAACATTGCACGGCATCATGCATCTATAAAACTGATGAAGAGAAGCGTCCCAAGTGTCTGCAGAGCTGTTAGGTTTGTTGTGTATGCACGTCAAAGTACATAGCTCCATCTGCTGCTCAACCTGAGCAACAGCAGAACCAAACTAAGGCCTGAAAGGTGAACGAACCTCCACATCCTTAATACGGTTCATAGGACACCATGCAACAGATTGGTCAGGAGTTTAATTAATGTTGGAAAACAGCACAGTGATACGCGACAATATTACAACAAAGATAACCCGATTGAATTTAAATCTGTAAGGAACTGTCATATATTTAAATAAAACAAAAACCTACATGTCGGAGATGAATAACCTAAGCGCTTAGTGCTCCTTCAGGGGTTTCCTTTTAGCTCAGCTTATACGCTGTCATTTTGGTTATGAAACAGTAAATCACCAGAGCTTCACATTTTGCAGGGGGTTATGAATAAAGATTTATGACAAATGCATTAGAATGGAAAGATGTAGATGGAATGAAATCATTCATTTACAGAGTCAAGCAGCACTGCAAATTGTGAAGAGGCAGCACTACAGTGGATCTTATTAGCATGTGATTAACCTCTTCCAGATTTCCTGGGCAGCAAAGACAGATGAAAGGTCAAAGGTGAGTGCTTAGACAACCACTGCAGCATGCAACCCAGCCTATTAAAAGAGAGGCCAAGCTGAAGATGTGCCTGCCAGCAATCAAGTGGCATTTCTGTCCGATGCCAAAAGATTCGTCTATCCTAGTCTTAGTCCATGCCTAATGATTGTAAAAGAAAAAAAATGTCTTCCTCAATTAAAAGAAGCAACTTTAAAAACATAAACAAGCTGGATTGCACCTAGAGTTGGAAGGCAAAAATAAAAAGAGGCTGCTTTAAATCGAGTTGGGAGTAGCGAAGATCATCATGAATAAAATATTAACACATCACCAACACTTGTTGATGATCCAGATTTTCTGTCTGGCAATATCTTTTCCATTGACAGCGGAAACGCGGGTAGAGAAATGGAGGAAAAATACTTTTCTAACAGAATTAACAAACTGTCTGCCTCTGCAGATTGTATTAAATTGTTGGGACCAGATTGAAGCAGGCAATAGCAAGTATTTGTAGAGACAGTAATTTCTCACCTCAGCACTGAAACCAGTTTATCTTGGTCACTCTAAAAGATAAAAATAGCAGGGGATGTATTTATTTGTCTTTGCCACTATGATTGCCATGTGAGTAAATGTATGTACTCACACAAAGGAGGCAGAAAATGGCCACCAGCCATTTCTCTGTGTTTGTGTAGCTGCGCGTGCGTGTATTGTATCCATGACGGATAGTTAAAGCATGTGGGAGTGTGTTAACCTTTCTGGGGAAGCGAAGACAGCCTTCCCTTCTTCCCACAGACTGAGAGTCTCTCACTTGCTTTCTCCTTCATTCAAGCACAAATTGCACTTTTGAAGGGATGAAAATTATTTTCACTCAGTAAAGGTTGGATTGTATTCCATTTCTTTCATTTAGGGATTGGCAACACATCATTATGGTTTCAAAATCCACATTAAGCAATGGCCCGGTTCAATAAATATTTGAACATATTGCAATAATGCCTGTTCTCCCACTTAGAAAGGGAGGGGGGGGGGGGTCTGAGATTTTCAACACAAGTGTATTTCTGTCATGAGAGAGATCACAGTATGATTTTTTCAATGATTTGTTTGTGGAACACAGCTGCAAATACGTTTTTGAACACATTGGAAAACCAATGTTATTATTAGGTACAGTAGCCTTTGATAGTAATTATAGAGGTCAAACGTTTCCTGGAGTTTTTCACAAGGTTTGCACAGACTCCAAGGGGGTTTTGGTCCACTCAGTGAGTGACACTCCATGAAATGTCAACATCATAGAGAAAAGCCAAACATTTCTAAAACAATTGACATGGATAGTGGAACATTCATTCATTCATTCATCTTCCATACCACGCATCCTCGTAAGGGTTGCTGGAGCAACACCAAGCGCTTCAAAATCTCATGTGTACACGACTTTAAATGAAGTGCACTGTTTTTGCCTTCAAGAAGTGCTTATAAATCAGTGGGACAATTTAACGGTCAAAAGAAGAAACAACACTTATAAAAAGATGAGTTAAGCACTACCATACAGTGACTTCAATGAAACCATTCTTTGTGTATTGTATATGCTGCAAGCACAAAACAATGGCACAAGACAATGGCACGCCATGGCGCGGCATCACGGTTTAGGTGTTAATCATCGTAGCACCACACCTCTATTTGAAAAATGTCCACAAGGAGCTGCGGTGACATCAGCGATACATCCAATATAAGGTGAGTAAAATAAGAGTGTTAAGAGGAATAGATAAAACTGAAAATGTGAATAGTATTCAAACTACCGTACTTTCCAAACTATAAGACGCACCATGAAGATGTAACCATGGAATGACATTCCCTTTTGCACAACTCCATTTAGTGGATACAACAATGGAATTACCCCCAACCACAACTTTTACTGTGTCTACTCAAGGAAATTGGAAATGCCCATCTCAAATTTAGTAAATAAATGCCTGGAGACAAACTAATTAGCAAACACTCACATCTGAGTGTTTGCTCTACGGATATTTTGCAATGACTTGCTAAGGCCAAATCTTGCCATTAGGAAAGCAAAAATGACACTGAACCGCATGTAAATTAAACAGTAGCTGATTTTCATTTGATATTTTTCAATTAAAAATGCAAGCAAGGACGATGCCAGAAGACACAAAATGAAAAAAAAGGGATTTAGAGATCTCTGTGGAAGCGAGACGACATCATCTACATTCACAACAGTACAGAGACAGAAGCTGCCCGTGATCTTATCTGATTGTTCTTTTTGTTTTGTTTACCATCGACCCAGATGAGGACCTGCATTAAATCCTCCTTAAATCATAAGCTCTAGTGTCATGTTTGCACGCTCATACTTTTTATTAAACTGGAAGAAGCTGTGTTCTCACCACTTCTTTAAGACCATAAAGTAATTTGGGCCCCGTTGCTTGGCCATTTGTTATGACCGACATCAACACATAGATGTGTAGAGACTCAGACACACATGGGAACCAAACCAATCGTTTAAGGTCGCCAAGGCTTTGCTAAGCTTCTGTAAATCAGCGACCATGCGGCAGTGAGTTTTATTCCGCCCTCGCTCGCACTCTCTCTCTCTCTCTCTCTGTGGGTGTTGCCTTATGACCCATAGGCAGCAGGTTATTTATTGCATTTGTCACAGCGCGCGTTGACACCCAACCATTCATTTGTGGTCTGAGGCTAGTAGTAAACTGACAGTATGGTAGGGATCTGAAGACAATTGAGACAATGTTGTCTCTTGTCCTTTTGTAACAGACCTCAAAATGAAAACCTAAGGCAAATAGAATCCTATTATTGGCAATTACTGCGAATGAGGAAGGTAGGCTAAAATGTGCAGACAGCCAACAATTTTGGAACAGGCTAAAGGCACAGTTGATGGGCAACCTGCTGTTTTGCTTTCTGTATCAAATGAGAAAACAACCCACCCACGTCTTTGGGAGTACTGTCACCTTTGTAATGGGAACTTGAGGAGCTATCATGGACAATATAAACAAAGGAATTGTTCTGGCTGCATAAATGCAATCAATTGTTGAAAGCAAAAGGAATTGTTTTTTATTATTCTCTTACACCTTGACACATAATGATCTGGACAAGCAGCAAGTGCAGTCATAGCAAGGTTGGAATACAAGAACCTCTCCCTACAATTTCAGCACTGCTGACAGCGGCTGACAACTGAGAGAACTACATCAGACTAAGGATATATGAGGTGGTCCTTGAGTGGGCGCACAAGACAAAGAGTTGTAATGTAATGGAGAAAAAGGCGCTAAGCGATGCTGTGGAGGAGGTAGGTTTGTCTGCTTAACTTCACAACCAATCATAGCTCGGATCTATGTCCACATAATAAAGGGACCCTAAATCTGTGTCAAATTGGAGTTGTGGAATGTTTGAATAAGAAACAGGTCAAACTGTGTGAAAATTACCTCCTTATGTCAGACTCTCACAGGGAGATGACACAGGGGCAAACCTTTGATACAGCGCAAATGATAGGAAACTGCACATGTCACAGAATGTGAGTGCATTTAAATAATGACCTTTGTGGGGTGGAATGTTTTGACCTCTTTCATTTGCTACTCACCCTATGATTTATATGATAAAATCATCTCATATGAATTATATTTATCATGTGGTACTTAAAACACAGTACCTACTGTCATCATGTGAGTAAGATTAAATATTAGTAAGGTTTGGGAAGAGCTTTAAGCGAGAATATGACCAGTGATGTGATTTGTCACACCGTAAACTTCCAACCTTTTCACGATGTCAGTTCCATTCCAGCAGGCGAGGCCATCAGAAGAAGCCAGCTCACTAACGCACAACTGATCAGCAAGACCTCCGTAATATGCCCGGTAGAGGCGGAGACTGTTCATAAAGTCCCTGTAAAATCAATCAGATGGAGCCATACAGGCATCATTATCAGGCCCATTCTACATCTAATGGCGTAGAAATGGATTTAAAAAAAAAGACATCCATTCATAAAACCCCAGCAGCTTATCTCATTTTAATGCAGAGGTTCATGATTTTTGTTTCTTCTCTAATTGTATGTATTCACCTTCTTTTGAGAGCAAGTGAGTCGCCTGACACTTTATCCGGAATCTTAAGGTGGGTGGATTCTTTAATGGTGTGCTGGATGCTGGCTGTCTGCAGAACTTTCCTGGTGGGCGGCCCACACAATTTTTTCACCTGAACAAAGAAAAAGGCAGCTATGATAGATTTGAAATTGCATTGCTTGGTAAATAATAATGATTTACTGTGAACATAGTTGAATGTATTGAAAAGATGAGCTGATGTGACTAGATGCCGTTGTTATAAATTAATTACTTCTCCAAGAACAACTTCAAACATCCCGTTAACTGTTCATAGGCCACTCATTGAATACCATTGACGGCGATAAACAACCAAGGCATTTTGATTGGCAAAGGCTTGCAGGTGGACTTGATATTTAATGCCATCAATGCCACTGAAAGGTGAGCATTCATATCAAGTCTTGACAATTTAAATGAATTGGACATTTGTTGTGAATACACTCAAGAAATTAAAAAGTAATAAAATATGAATCAAAGTACATGTTTGTTTCTATTTTGGATCCTTTACTTTATGAATGTGGTTTTCTTTATTTTTTTATAACATTTTTTTAATTTGAGTAAACAAATGTGTGTCTATATATATATATATATATATATATATATATATATATATATATATATATATATATATATATATATATATATATATATATATATATATATATATATATATATATATATATATATATATATATATATATATATATATATATATATATATATATATATATATATATATATATATATATATATATATATATATATATATATATATAAAATGAATAACAGACAGTTAAAAATAAATGAATATAGTTTAATTTAAACTGTGAACAGAGAAAAGTTTAAAATTGATCCTACACGACAATCCATAGCTCTAACTTTTTGACAGAGTTGAGTATTGTTGCCACCTCTGCTTTTATTTTTTGGTAAATAATACCATAAATGAATACTGAATAAATGTTCAGCCACCGTGGATCTGACCTGTGCTGAGATATGTAGTCCGTTTCTTTGAGCATGTCCAACAGCATCGTGCAGCACCTTGTGTATTCCCAGCAGCACTTGCTCTAAATCATGTGGCCCGAGCATCTGCGCTGACAACTCCTCCAAGGAGTGGACAAACTCCCTCCAGTGGTGGTCAATCTCAGCCATATTTGCCAGGCAGCCCCGCATCACATTCAGGCAATAGCCCATGCAGGGCTTGGACTGAGTTAAGCCCTGTGAATCAAATGGACCTTAGGATCAGTGGGAATTGTCTGAATGAATCAACAGATTTTGGCCAATCATACCTGGCAGTGTGGGCAGTAATGCATCTTGAGCAAGGCTTTTCTGCACTCGCGGCTCAACAATAAGTGGTCTGTCGTATTTATGACTTCAATTCCGAGGTGCAAAGCTTGGAGGAAAACCTTAGCGGAGACCCCAGAGCGAGCAATTTGATCTGCTAGTAAACTTGGGGACCCGCCAAACGGCCTTGCCTCACGGCTCGATGCCCGTACACATTCGGCATATCCTACTGATAGGTCGCCAAGGCCTGGGTTGATGAACCGATTGTATACAATCGGAAAGAGGGCATCGAAAAATCTTTGGACAAAGTCCTCAACATGGACGTCAGACCCCAGCAAGAAGAGACTGATATCGGTGAAAAGTTCTCGCACAGGACCTTCTGTCTGATCGGCCATGTTGCCATAGGACTCCTGGAGCAGGACATTTGTATGGTTCTCTGCCTGCTTCCTCAGAACCTCAAACGAGCCTGTGAAAAAAATAACAGCAGGGGGTGAAAAGGAAAACAAATCTTTTGAAAAGAAATAAAACACGGTCTGAAAGAAAGGCATCCATCAAAGGTTAAGAGAAAAAAAACAACATGAGATGAGAGGATCATATGTATTCACACCAATGTCCTTCCACCTACTATAAAAATGTGCTGGACATCATTTGGTGCAATGGTTATTCTGCCTGGCTTTGGTGTGGGCAGTCTGGGTTTGATTCCCGCTCAGTGGCAGTGTGAGTGGATGACTGACTGGTGACCAGTATAAGGTGGAGTCTGCCATTTGCTCGAAAACAGCTGTGTTAGGCTCCAGCAACCCCTGCAACCCTTTCGAGGATTGGCAGTGTGGAAGATGAATTTGTAGCATTGCATTAGTATGCACAAAGCGCTCCATCGCTAGAAAGCATTGTATTTTTGAGTTTTCATGTTATGTTTGTGAAGTGTTTATTGGTTGCTTGGCAACTTCACAGTGACCTTATACTTTCAAGAAGGTAAAAAATAAAGTCCCACAACCATCTGTCAGTTTGCCATTTATCACTTTTAGGCTCTAATAGAGGAAATTGTAGGTAAACGACACCGAGCATTATAGTAATCTCAAAACAAAAATTTTACGGGCAACCATAAACACACACACACACACATACTGGTTCTTTCTCTCATTGCCTACCTTAATTCCATCGATTGTTATGCATGAAGACCCAATTAATCCACTTTATACTTAAATTTTCTTGATTTGTGCATTCATTTTTGTTTAATTTTAAAATTGAGCCTCGAACGCAGTAATAATGTTTCAGTCTAGATTTTGGGGATTGACATTTTTTCGTTTAGGTTAAGGCAAAGTGGCACACAAATTTAAAAAATTAAAACATTCATTTCTGCTTAACTACAACATTTTGATAAATTGTATTGCAACAGTGTCACCTTCTGGATAGGGAGGGGAAATGTTCCACTTCCCATGGACATAGAAAGGGACTAAAGATGTGGTAAAGTAGACCTTTTGTGACATGACAACTTTGTTTAATTAACTTACAAGCTTCATTTTGAATTTGTTGATAATTAATCACAAAACACAGATCCCCAAAATGTCTGAATAAATACTTCTATGTACAAAACTGTTAAAATCATGACAATCAATAAGCTTGCCTTTATCCAAGTGACACTAAGTTAATGAGTTTGTTTGTTTATTAGTCAATACCAATGTCACAACTGCAACCCTAGTGTGGATAAGCGGGATGGAAAATAAATAAATGAATTAACCTATTTGTGACGAACTATGAAAAACGTGGTTGAGGGTGCAAACAATCTAACATAAAAGATTACAAAAAGCGTAATCTGCACAAAAATGATTGCCCGAATCCTCTGTGAGTATTCATTTTAGTATATATCACTCATCCAGTTAAGGGTTGCAGAGATGTTGAGCCAAGCCCAATTGACTCTGAGCAGGTCGCCCATGAATCACAGGGGTCGTCAATAGTTACAAAACAACTCCTATTTACACTGACTTGGAATTAAGGCAACTTTCCCACAAGCCAACTCAAGCAAGGGAACCACGACAACAGACAAAGTGCTCGTGCAAATATAGATTGAGATTCTTACAGGTTTTTATGGAGTAGAACCATCAGAGTAACGAAGGATCTCACGGGAATTATAGCACGTGGAAGAGGTAAACGCATAAAACTAATGAATATATCTTGTGATATAAGTTTAAGTCAGGAAAACACATTTTCTCTTGGTTTACCAAAGTTCATGTCCCTCTAAACTAAATCTTGTCATTCAGGTCGTCATTGTCCAAATAAACATAAAAGTGCACCAGAGTAAAAAATTTGCACACAGAGGAATTCTCGAAATCTACACATAACATAATGGTAATATTTTACCCCCTAAAGAAAGTGAAGCAATGTTTCATGAGCAGGCCTTGGCCTGTAGCAAGGCCTGCAGGCAAGCTTGACGACCGGCGTATATACTCTGAGGCTGTAGAAAAGGAAGTTGGCAGAAGAACCTGTCCTGATTTTTTCCCCTTTTTCCTTTTTTCTTTTGCAAAATATAGTAGAAAAGTAAAGGAGAATTTCTACTCCCACTGCTCAGACAAAAGTGTTTCCTTGCAGCAGTTGTAAACATCTCAATTTGGAAAATAACTTATTCCTATTTGTATTGAAGATGTATTACATTTTAATGCTATTCTCTTAAAAATGTCAAATCAGGTTTTGTCCTTTGTCATGAGTAATGTATCAAAATAACATACGAGCCTGCTATATCCTTTCCAAAGAAAAATGATTCCAAAAGGCTTAAAACAAATTGGGCACACTTGATAGATTATTAATTAATGAAATAACACCTGATACATTAATGAATCTAACAGGAACTGCTCTATTTCTGTGGAGTCAATAAGAAGTATTTGTAATTTTGCGATGAAAGTGAAATTTGAAAAGTAGTGCGCAGTAGGAAGAATTGAAAAATAATTCAATTCCACAAAGAAAAACACATTTTAAGGAGAATAATATATTCATCCAATTGAATTTCCACTCTTACTTGAAGCTTTTTGCAGTATGATGTGGTGAAATACTAAAATACAAAATACGCTGCGTAAAGATTCTTCTAATCCACTACAAATGCATTTATTTATTCATTCATTCATTTTACTGAACCACTTTATCCTCATTAGGGTCGCAGGGGTGCTGCCCAGGTGATTCCGGTCCAGAGGCAGGGGGCCACCCTGAATTGATGGCCACAAGGAGACGGACAACCATGTACACTGACACCCATACCTAGGGACAATTTAGAGTGTCCAATCAGCCTACCATGGATGTTTTTGGAAAGTGGGAGGAAACCAGAGTACAGGATGGAAAACCACACAGGCCCAGGAAGAACATGCACATCACACAGTTGGACCGACCTGGATTTGAACCTAGGACCCCGAAGCTGTGAGGCCGACGCTCTAACATTTCAGCCAACAGCCCACCCCAGTACGAATAACATAGAATCAATATTTCATATAGAGATTTCATACTGTTCAGATCAGCGCAGCCATATATGAAAGATGTTGAAATTCAGAGTAAGCACAGCATGAGCTAAAAGTATCCTTCACCCCACAATGTCTAACATCATCATCTGATATGAACATTTCCTCTTTAGCAGATTGACCAGAAGTTTGCCCTACCTGCCCATTTTTAGATGCCAATCCCTTTCAGTGTAATTTCAAGCAAGGTCATGCTTTTGCTCAATGCTTAAAAGCCTTTTACATTGGATCTGATTTTCTTTCTGCCTCCTACAAATATTGAGTCTTTTTCAACTGTGACCGTGTGAGAAAATCTGGTGATGAGTTATAGTTATGCTCGAGACTTCTGGCAGTTGGCATTGAAAGTGAAAAACTATTTTTATTTCACCCCCTCCGGTCATGTGCTAAAACATACTTCTTTCTTTTTTATCTGAAAAAAATTCTTCACAAGGTTACCATGACATTGTGAGGAGAATACAATTGCACATATGTTCAAGAAAGCAGTGAAGTTTTATACCACTGCAAATTATTCATGTCCTCTGTGGGATTTATAATGCAGTCATCCGTGTTATCATCATGCTCTTTGCTACTTTCTCCACAAGAGGGAGAAATTCAGCTCTTTCCTCAGTTCATCTAGTAATTTGCATTGAGTGCAGCAAAGGATATCCCCTAAAAAAATATTATTTCATTAATATATCAGCTATACTACTTCAAGCCACTGTTTGAAGAACCAGTGTTTGTCAGATGAACAAATGGCAGCGAGGAATTCAGATGAGCTGCAGGAAAGCACACAATTTGGCTTTCCTCAGCTGCCAGCACAACAGAGAAGCACGGTGAAATGTGATAAGCAGAAGAAAAGGTCATTCTACATCAAGAGGATGAGTCAAGGACGCCTTCTAGAGGATTCTCAGCAGGACAGTAGCACAAATCCAAAACTACCATACTTCTCAATGAGGGGATGTACATTCCTGTGAATGAATCAGTGTTTGCAGTGATTCATTCAAAGAAAAAAATATAAATAAAGAATTATGTTAGGTGACTGACTGACAATGTTTTTTCTCACTTGATAGTTATCTCACTGTTACCAAATTGTTCACTCGCCTGATTTGAGTGTGGGCAGGTACGGGCTTGATTCCCACTGGTGGCGGTATAATTGTGAGTGTGTATGGTCATTTGTCTATTTGTGTTCCCTATGCCTGACTGGTAGCCAGTCTAAGATATTTCTTCATTCATTGGCGATGAGGGTCAGACGGTGGCTTTCCCAGCTAGCTTTTGGTTGCCAGTCAATCACAGGACATGAGATACAAGTTTCCCCACTCATAATCATTATCCTGGAGAGTTTAGACTAAAGTCTTCAATTAACCTAACATGCATATTTTGGGAAGGCAAACAAGGGAGAGTGTATTCAACCCAACACTGAGTGTTTGGAGATTGAACCAACATGACCTGCATGAAAGCTGATTGCTATAATATAACGTCAACATTGAAGCAGACATGGCAATGGAGCGTTCATATCAAGAACAGATCAGCACAGATGTACGTTCTTCTGAAAATAAATCAGCAAGTAAAAACTGCAGACGGTGTGCGCAGAGTTTTTGTTTGTGCGTGGACATGTGCCAGCACGTTTCAAAGGAGAGGGACTTGAGCATGAAGAAGACCAGTCAAAATCTGCCTTAAAAAACATTCATTCAGGCAAGTGGATTATCTGTGTAACCCTCATTTCATTTGGGACAGTGAATAACTCAAACCCAAACTGGCATCCTAAAAACTAAGACATGTTGAGTCGTCAGCCCCAGGATATTTCTTTTTCTTTCACTTTCAATAAAGATGCCATTGGTTTAAAGCCTGCTCAAAAGGTGTTACAGATGTCTGTCTGTTCTTTCACTCTTGACTTTAACAGGACAGGAAGTAGATGCGGTGAAATGAGGAACATCCAGTCACAATAATATAATTGAACCATCCCAGACACACCATTGCATCAGGCCTTATCTCAGCATAGATTCTTATGGCACAGCAGTAAAATACAATCATCAGTGATAAGAATTTCTATGAAGCTAGACATCAACTGAATAAAAACAAAACAATTCTTCTCTCTGGATCAATCTCTGCCCTTTTGCTCTCCATCTTTCCATCCCGCTGCACTCTTCCACCACAGGGCTTAACTTAAGAGTCAATATTTGAGGACCTGTTGTAGCTTTCAAACACTTCAAAGAGTACAGAGATCAGCTCTGAACCTCGCCTTTAATATGCAGTTCAGGAAAAGAAGCAGAGTTGGTCAATAAGGTGGGGCACAAGCGCCTCTTGTTGAAGAGCATATATATGTGCTTGTGTGCATGGTACACTTATGTAGAAACATATAGGTCAGTGTTTGCACATACCGGGTATTGTATATCTCTCCGGAGCCTGATGTATCAACACAAAAGGTCGCTGAGGCTAACCAACGCTGTTAGAAAGGACAAGCCAGAGTGAAAATAAGAATATTACAATAACTCTTTCATTAGTTTTCACTGGAGGCTCTGTATGTCGCAAATGACTACTTCCTGTGACAGCATGCCTATAAAAGGTGTGAAATATAACTGAAGGTTTCAGGAGCATTTGAATGCCAGACTAAGAATACGGAATGCCATTAATTACTTGGGAACGTGGTAAAATAAACTGGTAAATATACAAATCAAAAAGTAATGATAAGCAAGCCTTCTAATCTTGATGGAAGAAAGGAATCAAGATGAAAAAAATGTCTTTGTTGATGTGTACCAAAAAGATGGAAAGAGTTGACATGACAACAACAACACTATAATTTTATTCGGCTGCTGTGGACCTCATGCAGCTACTGTGCTTTGAAATCTGGAAATAATTGCCAAAATCATCAAATTTTATAAACAGTTTGAGTCGGCAGCTCAATTAATGTTGTCCAGTGCAAACACTTTTTAGGAACTGCATCAACTTGACTATGCAAACATGACATTGAGAAGTTGTTCTCCACTATTTAACACAATCTGGTAAATCTCTAAAAGGGCATAAAATATGTCATAAAACTCTGCAATGTTTTAGGAGCAAGCTGCAGCATCTCATCTAGAAAATTGCCCGAAGACAAGTACCAGAAGCTATGAATCTACATTTAAAAAGCACCCGCAGGGGACCAACTATGTGAAATGCTGACAACTGAGTGTATTTTTAGAGCTCATCACCGAGCATGAAGAGAGTGGCAATAAAGTGCAGATTGTAGTGTTTGAGAATGTGTCTATACTGTATGTCTGTGGTGGTAGTGCTGGAGCACAGTGAAAGTCAACTGAAGTGGCAACACACCAGTGATAGAGAGTTGTCTCACCATCCAAAAAAAAAAACGTTCGAAAAAAAGGACACAACTTGAAGACATTGTCAATACAAGCTTGAAAACCTATGTTAACCATTTGAATAATGTTCTCATAACAGATAATTAGAGTCAGGAATAAGCAAATGAAAGAAAACCACACACTGAGCAACCTGGCATGGCAGTTGCTTCCATGTTTCAGCCACTGTTTGGCTATAAAATGTTGCAGAAAACATCAGATCAATTTCCATGTTCAGTTTAGTATGAGTACACTATTGAATATCACCAAATACTTCTATGCACTGCCTCTCAGGATTTGGTTTGACCACACACACAAAAGGATGCCTTGCCTTTAAATGTTATTCATGGTAAGACACTATAGAGCTACAATTTTCATGCTTTGGATTACTGTGGTGATGCAAAATGTAATCTAAAATAAACGGAGCCGCAGGGCATCCTCTTGCGCACAAGCAAATGCAAACACGACGACGTCATTAGGCGGTGTGATTAGAAAAGTGCTCTTCTGTGGTTGACAGTTGGAGGGAATTCTGAGTTGCAGTTACACTCCGACTAGTTTGTTTCATTGAAGCACCCCAAACGGCTGGATTGTTAAAGGCTATTGACTCTGACTAATCCCGCTTCCCACTAAATCCTCATCCTCTGACTTCAAACACAGTGCAAAGACTTTCAATAGGATCTGGCACCCTCCCAAACCTCTCCGTCAGTCGTTCATTCTTCTTCCCTCTCCGTCCTCCCCTGGATCAACTCTCCACAAAGCAGTGCCCAAATTCATGTGGGAATCTCGAGGAGGCCCAGATTTGGATGGTGCGCACACATGCGCACGCATAAACACACTACTTGAGAGCGGTGACGACCAAAGAGTCGGTCAATTGAAAGGCCCTACACAAAAGAGTAGAGGGCAGCTGTGAGAGTCCAACCTGGATTTCAAAGGAATCCTACCAGTGTTCAACTTAGTCAAAATACTAAACTATTCATCTTCTAACAATCACAGACTTTGTGAGTAGTATTATACAGCATACAGGTTTTAAACAAAATGATTTTACTGACAAGAGTGATGGATTGTCTACCAAAACCTACATTCATAGTTCCCATTTTGCACCTTTGACATTTCCTTAATAATCCTCTGACTGAGTAGTCGATATGGTCTTGGGGTAATTTTTCTAGAAACGGTTCACAGATTTTTTTTCCCATTTATGGTTCTCTCTATGATTTAGAATTGTTTTTCAACTCCCTCCAAACTTATGGGAGTCACGTACTTTATGTTGGATGTGTAATTGAATTTATTCGACCCGTGGCATTTAGCTGCACCTTTTTTAGATCTTCTGATTGATTTATTTTGTCACACCGGTTCTATTTGAACAATTTCGAAAAAGCTCGATGGGTTATCCGGTTTTGTTGTGGCTAGTGGAAATGAATAAGGTTTTTCCAAAAATGTAATCTGCCAGTTGTTGATTTAAAATGTTTGATGTACTTTTTTGTATAAGCCTAATAAGTTCTTTGTTGTTCTTTCATTTTATGAATATTATCATCAATCATGTTTACTTTGGTCATTTTTGTTTTCTGTCACATTTGTTTTAAAAGTTCACTTTGCGCTGAAGGCTTTGTTATTTGGTTATTAAACTGCAGTTACAGGTCAACTGTAGTAACTCCAATTATAGTGCTATAAAGCTCGGTAATCATTAATGTTGGTTAGAAGTTTTATTACAATGCATTAAAATATTAACTTAAATCCGTTCCTGAGATCAACACACTCATGTAGCTTTCAATTCTCAGAAACAATGGGCTTATATTTGATAAATTTAATAAAAATAAATTCAGTCATCTATTTTTTACACCCCATATCCTTACGAGGGCTGTGGGGGTGCTCTATGGCACGTAATATTGCATTTAAAGTAAATACTTTTTCTTTTTTTCCTTTTCTAGCGATTTGAAATTATCAATTTACATGTACAAGCATACACAGTTGAAAATTAATCAACATACTCCTGCAACGTGATGACACAAACAGAACGTCACAGTCCAATCCACATTCCACCAAACCCCGCAAACTCGTAACTTTTGACTTACCTTCTCGTAAACCGTGCTATCGCTGCAAGTTCTGCCTACTTAAAAGTTGCAAAAAAGGATGCTAAACTCTTTACAGATTTGCAAATGATGTGTCAAAATTTCGTACGCAACATTAGATTTATTACAAGCCCTGCATTATTTTCTAAAAATATATACATTCATGAGCAATGTATAAAGTAATTAGCCATTTTGTGGGATTGTGGTTTTCATACCCAGTAAAAGTTAAAAACCTCATGTCGGAAAAAAAACTGACAATTTTCTCTCAACCAAGCAGCCAATTTACTCCCAACATAGACATTTTACTAGAAGGAAAACTATTATTCTATAGCTGCTAATTAGGGGTGACCAAGACCTGGTTTGAGCACAATATTCTGCATAATGAAGTCAAGTTCTAAAATGAGATCACGAAAAGAATATTTTCGTAGCAAAGTAACTGCATTAGTAGTCTGGTTAGTTTACTTAAATTGCTATTAAATTTGCTTCAAATGGAAGAAATCCAAGATGTTTCAGTCATTTAAAATAACCATCATTGTGTGGTCAAGCCCATGACGTGGAAGAGTAATTCATTTCGGGGCTGGGGGTGCTGAAGCCTACCCCAGCCAACAAAGGGCAGTATATGGGGGGCACCCCTGAATTTGTTGCCATCCAATCACAAGGCACAATCAGGCAAACAATCATTTGTGCTCACATTCATACCTGGAGAAACTTTATTTTTCCCAAATATATAATATTTATATATATAGAAGTATATATTTTACTTTCGTTACATGGTTTGTATCAAGCCAATGAGTGTGCTAAAGGCTGCAAAGAAAGCCAAACATTGAATGAAGACATTCCTGTACCCATGGCGCCATTCAATGAAGCACCACCCACCAACCTTTTGCAACCAAAACAATACAGTTTGTTGAGGCTTTTATAGCGTCTCAGCTAAAGCAGCAAAACAGAAAAGCCAATTGGATATTTAAAAAAAAAAAACATGAATAACAGAAAAAAAACATGTGTCATCTTCATCAGGTTAAACATCTTAATTTCACCTTCAATTCCAATGCCAGGAATTTGGGACCCGAAAGCACTGAGTGAGAGAAGACCTCTACCCAAGCAGCAAAATTTAAAACGCTGTCATATCTGGCTGAACGGGTACTTCCTTTAAGTATGAAAAAAGTTACTGTGAAGTTTCTTTTTTGACATCTGATATTTTTACCTCATTACCGTTAAATGTAAATCTTTTTCAGTTTAATATCACATCCATCTGCAAATTTGCTAATAATCCCTTTGTTCGTTAGGGTTATCACAAAATTCCTTGTCTAACCTCTTTGACCTTTCACCAAATTACCCCGAAATGTAATCACTTCTTCGGTTTCCTATTACAAGGACATCCTGCAACTTTATTCTTACCGCAAATTATCACAAACATACACACAGACCTTCTATCTACCTACCTTCTTCCCATCAGAATTAGGTAAATATAAAGGTTCCTTAATTTCCCTCATGGAATGAATTAAGTATATTATACTGTCAATGTGAACTCCTGGTTGTGCCCTTTATTCAAAAATCCATTGAGCCATTATTTACGCTGCTTATCCTGACAATCAGAGTGCTGGACACAGGAAGGAGGGTATTCCCTGAACTGGATGTCAAGGCACGAATAGAACAACTAACATTCAAACACACACAGTCAACCCTTAAAAGAATCAGGACTGCTCCATCACTGTTTGGAGTGTGTGTGTGTGTGTGGGGGGGGGGGGGGGGGGCAGCTGATTAGGGAGAACATACATGGTCTAAACAGGTAAGAGATTTTCAACTTTGACCTCAAACTGTAGGTCAGAAACGCTAACCAATCAGCTATCATTCCACTAGTTTGAAAAATCTATATATTTATTTTTATATTCATTCTATCCTTTCAAAAGAACTTTTCGTGTTACATAAAAAGCAGCATTATGGAATTCAAGACAAATACTGAGACAGAAACCACCTTTGATTATCACCACCAGGATAATTAATTGCCTGATATTTGAAGCCATGTTTAATACTATATTGTCATCAGATAAAAAAGAAGGGATCGTGTAGGTATTGCTGCTCTGAGAACAGAACGCCAATAGCCCCTTGGTAGCTGGACCTGTCTAAGCCATGGGTGAAATGAAGAGTTTCTACAAGTGCCGCTTTGAAAACAGACTTGACAACCTCACAAAGGATGAAAAAAGGTCACACTGACAACTTCATAATACCATTCTTTTAAACTAGTAGTCCTCGGGATTGCAACAGCTGAGTCCCAGTAGTTTACAACTCCAAATTTTATTTGAACATTGCCTGGCACAGAGCTAAGAAGGAATAGTTTGGTTGCCATGGATAAAAGGCAAAACTGCACCGGATGGAGGAAAAAGGCTTTCTCCTGAAGCCTGGCTCAGCAGGGTACTAATGTGTGTGTGCACTGTTCAGACATCTCAAAGCCAGCATAGGATAACAATGCATTGTGGGAGACATTCAAACAGAAGACAAAAAGAGATAAATGTAATAAGCTGGAAAGCTCAAAGGCAATATAGTGTTTAGTCTTAGTCTTTTTATTTATTTTCATCTTTATAATCCCAAAAGCCCAGATACAGGTTTTGTAATGGGAGATGACTTAGAACGCATGGACTAAATGTGTTTCAGTATCAGTGTTTCCAGATTGTGTACGTTCCAGCCAATCGGCTATTTTCTTTGAGTCCTGTCAGTGTTACAGACTACTTTTAATGTCTTCTTACCTACAGTTAATCCAATCAACGGTGTCATATGAAAATGCACAATTCTAGGTTTTATTGATAAAATGTCTATATCAGCTTAGACCCACAACCTTTTTGAATTACAACCCCTCCAGTCTAAACATAAGGTTCGTCTTTAGGGTTGCAGGGGGTGGTGGAGCCTATCCCAGCTGACTCCACGCCAGAGACGGGTGACACCTTGAATCGGTAGCCAGCTGATCGCAGGGCATGAGGAGACGGACAACCATGCACACTCACCCATACCTAGGGGCAATTTAGAGTGTCTAATCAGCCTAACATGCATGTTTTTGGAATGTGGGAGGAAACCGGAGTACCCAGAGGAAATCCACGCAGGCCTGGGGAGAACATACAAACTCCGCACAGGTGGACGTGACCTGGATTTGAACCCAACACCTCAGAGCTGTGAGGCCAACGCGCTGACCACTTGGCTCACTGGGCCGCCCTATTCAGCTACAAATGCCTCTTTTTAGTTGGGAAAGGAAAGATAAATAGTAAAAAAACAGGGGGAAAAAACACTTCGTTAAAGAAGCCATATATAAGAGTTTTACTTCAGATATGGAACGGTCCTAATATTGAAATAGTCCAGAAAGAAACTTTCTTTTAAAATATATTTTCAACAGTTCTCAATTGCTAAATTACGATTAGTGAAATATTTTTCTCTCTCCCATAGCCTCGTCTGTGCTCAGTCAGTGGCTACTGTCTGAAATGCAAACTTGGCTGAGATCACATGGGATGGCTTAACTTGCGTGTAACTAGTCTGTTTTGTCATCACCGTAAAGTCCATATCAGCTTCGTCGCTTGAAATAGAAGCACCCTGATAGCCTTCCAGTCATAGCTCTCCTTAGATGAAGGTGACAGTTTCTGATATTAGACTAAATCCACCAGTTATCTTTAAATGCTGTGGCCACTGCAGTGAATTTGGTAGCAAGGACCAAGCACTAGCTTTAAATCCTGATTGCTGTTTTCTTATAGCGAATTCTTATACGGGTTGGGATGTCAGATCTCCACATCAGAGCGTACTGGTGGTTGTGAAAAGAGCACAGATGCTCATGTTCACTTTGATAAGGGTCCTGACGGCACACACATTCACACTGATGTTCTGTTTTCAAAGCACCCACATCCGGTCCATTTAACGTCTCAAAATACCACAGCGGAGATTACTGTCTGCCGAGCTGAGTTGTCTTACCTTGAAAAGCGGCCACGTTGCGTGAGATGAGAAACTTTAAGCTGGAACTGGAAGTCTGAAGGAGGTTTTCAATGTCTCTCCGCGCTGCTATCTGGTACCTTTCCTCCATCTTTTTGGTGCAGCAACTCTGGCTTTTAGACCTGCATACTTGAAGGTCTGTGCCTGGGAATGTGATCATAAACCGATATATCAGGTCTGAACTTTACAGAACATATGATTTTAGTTACTTTTTGATGAAGAGAGACACAAACAATTCATATTTTGTAATGATATTTCTTGTGAGCCATACTTCGAATTTTAAAGTCAAAATACATGCATGTAAAAAGGGTGCCTTTTTATTTATTTTTTTAGTAATTTCACCACTTTCAAAGTGGAAAAAAAATGAATATTTTCTAAAAAAAGGCTTATGCTGTTGCCAATCAATGAGAGGATATGTTCCGGAAGAATCTATTGCAAAAAAAAAATGAAAATTTAAGCAGTTCTAAATGTAATATCTCATTTCTGTCACCACCGATTTCCATATTTAAGATCACGGGTTAGCAAAGAGCCAGATGCACCCATCAAAAAAGCCACATGTGGCTCCCGAGCCATAGGTTCCCTACCCCTGGTATAGAGTATGAGTGCACATTTATCTTCCTTTCATTTAAGCAAGCAAATCACATGGCAACAGAAATGTGACAAAAAGGAAAATAAATATGGCTTTGCACTTTTAGAACTATCAAATTGGTAAAAGCTTGACTGGATCACACATCTAGATTTTGCAATATGCGTATGTGACATCATGGGAGACATGTCAGATTTTCACCGTGATCAAAGTGTAAACATCCTTCCGCCATTGCAAGACAACTTGACATCTTGAAATCGACTCAAAGCTCTGCAAAAGTTACTTGGGCATGTTAAGACAAGGGGAAGAAAGAGTTAGCCAAAGACACCATCAGCTCCATGTGATGTTCAACATGATGAGATGGCATGTCTGGAGGAATTTCAATTCTTAAACAACATGTAAATGCTCACGTGTGTTGTTTGTTATCTGTATTTCTACACAAAGACATGCTAATTTATGTATTCATGGGGGACAATGGAGTTTTCTTCTAGCCTGAGTTGTGTGTGAGACCTGTTATCTGATAACAAGCCTTACGTATAATTCTTGAAAATGATTGGACTTTTTCTTGACAAAACATACCCTACTTTATAAATATAAGTATGTGCATTTCCAGATCTGTTTTTGTTGCTTTCATTTAAATGTTTGAATATGAGTCATTTCAAATTAAATAGTTTGTCACTTACTACATCAAATGATTTGGGGGCTTTTTCTAAAGTTTTTCTTTTGTCAACAGGACAGCAGAAATGGAAGGGAACCCTGCAAGATCAGTTATGAGGCATGTGGCTTTTTCCCCCACTAAATATAAACATAGCAATGCATATATAACTTTGGTTTAAAAAAAACTGTATAAAGTTTCAAAATTGAACATTACTCTCAAATGGATTCATCAATCAGCAACAATTCCTAACATTTTTGATCAGAAAAGCATATCCATCCATTCTATGAAGAGTTTCAACATGAATTGTGAGTTTATGTTGAAATAATTTCCTAAAGCAACACATCTGCATTACAAGGAATTAGTACATGCACATTGAAGATTAACCTTTTTTAAAGCACCCCTACAGACAAAATCGGCGTCTGAAGTTAGATGACATGTTGAAGACAACAATACTGTCTGTGGCTATTTACTTGCGGATGATGTATATAGTATTTAAAACATCGTGTGGCTTTCAAGTGCCTCAGTCTATGTCAAGAAACATTTACTGCGGGCCACCATTCTGACATACCTGGCCGGGGACTCAAAGGCAGCATCTGATTCGGTCCGATTTGCCTGAGCTGAAAAACTTTGCGCACATCGTCGCATTTGAGCGTGTTTCCGAAGCAAAGGGCGCATAAATACGCTAGCAGAAAAGTGTAGCTGGTCCACATCGTAGAGTACTTTGAGAAAAAGGGTTAAAATTGGGCGCCTTTGGCAAAATCCAAAAGCCGTCATGAAGTGCAGGTTTCCGCTTTGGTCAGCTCCGACTACATCGCAGCTTCTCGGGTGTGTTGTCAATGACCCGAGGGAATAGTGGTGACAACTTGACATCCAGCCCCACATTCCAAATTGCACCGGTGAGATTGGCCTCTCCCAAAAGCATGCTGTATGTCCGAGTTGGCAGAGGCGGTTCCTTTTTTACCTGTTCTAGCCCACTCAGGCGAGTCAAAGTATAAGGTCGCCATCTACTGGACAATTCATGTACCTGCAGGCTGACGGTTGTTTGACATAAGTTATGATTCCTATCATGAGATCGTTTAACTCATTGCGCGAAAGACGTCGGTTTATTTTTAAAGTGGGAGAGTTGAGTTAGAATACTAAGTGAGTTTTTCAGGCAAGCTGTCAGTAATCAGTCACTGCTCTCAGTCAAAATGGATTGGACCTTTTAACACCAAGTGTAGCCAACGAGTTCATGTTTTCAAATGAGTTTATCATGCTGATATTGTAATGCTACTTATTGTTGAATGTTTTTAGATGTGATGGGTACACTGAAAATGATTCAGGAGTAAAAAATCGGACTCTTAGCCTGTCAAAACTCAAGTACAAAAGAGCAAACAGGGTCAAGCTATTTTATTTTTACCTATATCTAAACACTATCCAAACACATACAAAAGGACAAGTTTAATATTTTTTATTCAAATGACCTCAATGACAATACATCAAATCAACGTCACCATATTATACTTTTGGGGTCAGATTGTCTGTCCGTTCATACCCACATTCCTATACAGGCCGGGACAAGTGCAATACCTTTAAAAAAAATAGTGTTGCTACGAATCCCCACCTGCACAAAAAGGGACTCCTCCACAAAGGATCCTTTAGACAAGTAAACGCATGAATATGCAGACTCAACTAGTGATGTCATCAACCTAGTCAGTTTTGCATGGATTTGCACAGCAAAGCCCAAATAAAGCTGAATGCAAACCAGCAAAACTGACCATGTGACGACGGTAAGCACAATTGTGAATTAGGGGAAAAAAGCAAGCTTCCAAAGGAGGCTGTTAGTTAGAAGTACTTCAAGTGCCTACATTGCAGTAGATACATGAACACTACCTGCACTATAAGCACTTTAGTACTGCTCAACCTGGAGAACTCCAAAGAGACCTATAGAGAACACCCATACAGTTGCGCGTGGTGCGATACAAAGCAATTTTTGCCCGGTTCAGATTGCGGGGATGGGCCACTTTCACAAACCAAAGATCCAAACAGGTGGAGAGCAAGCAGGCCACCATCAGTTTTGCATAGATTTGCACAACTCATTTATTCTTGTAGTGCAACTATGCAAAACTAGCAGAGAACTGCAAGATATTAGAGCCCAATTAGAAATTAGGATTGGTCTGGTGGCGCGGATACAGCCCCTTATGCCAGAAGGAGCACTTAGGGCAGTAGGTGCTAGTCTATTTCACTATCTGCACTAGATGCACCTTAGCACAAAGACAGTTCTGCAAAAGACATGCGGGACGAGGGGGACTGCACACACAAGTGTCTGCATATTGCTTTAAGTGCCTCCACTGCAGTAGGTATCACATAGAACTACCTGCACTGTAAGCACTTTGACAATACACAGACGTCACGTTGGTCCAAACACACTGAGTTGTGTTCATGGTTGCGTCGCTTCCGTCCTGTCCTCGTGGACCTGGAAGGAAAACAGAAGAGGACATCACATTAGGAATAGTACTGCAACAGGTAGAAACTAAATGCTAGGGAAGTTCTTTATCATAAATCATTATTTCAGGGCCATTAACAACGATAAACGTCCAATAACATGGCTCTTTTGTGCTGTGAATTTACACTAGTTTGGGGCCAGTACACGTCCCATCCATTTAATTTGGGAATTTGGACGTCCAGCACCGCTAATGGCATGAAGTGAGTTACGCATGGCGACAACAATAATAAGTTGTATTTGAATATATGAATGAGAAGCGCATTCTGCGAGTGGCGTTTTTTCCTCCCCGGGAGCGCGTGCGCGGAGTGCTTGCCACCCCTCCCCCACCGTCGTTAACATGGCGCCGAGAAGTGCGCCAACCTTAGCATAAACGACTCTTAGTCGAAAACCCCCGAACCGTGGTCGGGTGCGGACAATCTCGGGGTGTCGCGAGAAGCGTGTCGTGCGCTCGAAACCTTTTTTAAACACAAAACCCATTAGTCAGTGCGAAGAAGGGCAGAAGCGGGCAGCTCAGGCGCAGATAGCTAGCATTAGCACCTTGAAAACATGGCCAAAACGTGCCGCTCGTATCTTGCTTGGAGCGACTTTTAATAACATTTATCGAAGCCGAGGTGGAAAGGTTGAAAACGTGGTTTTGAAAGCAAACCCCGAACGCCGTAAAAGTCAGGCTTTGACTATATTATGAAATGTGATGGTACCCGTTAGCTTTAGCTACCCCCACAACAAACACGCCCATTTGATTAATAAAGCTTTTGGTTGTTTTGTCTATAGCCGTGAATGCATACATGTGTGGCGTGTGTGCTCAGTTGTGTGTGGTTAGACGTGAAAAGTGTTAAGTACTATAAAGTGTGGCAAGTTGAGGCTGCTAAGCTAGTTAGCTTAAGCGTGGGGCCTAAGCGTGCCCCATGTGCTACTGCTTTGTTCTGGGGGCACTTTAACTCACACACCACTGCACTCGAAATTGGCCAGCCAATTCGCCGCGTTTTCTCGAGTTGTTTGAAAAGTACTCGGCAGTCGCCCCCCTATTGAACCCAATCCCACCATGCCGTTCGCAGTTTGAAATAGTTGCGAGAGCGCAGCGACCGAAGCTCGGGACGTTTTTTCAAATCTCCCTCATTCCCTCAATGGTGGAAACTGAGGGGGCTGCCATGCGCCTCATGTTACACTGTTTTCGTCGCCAAAACATCATTTGCGGCAAACGGCTCGCTTTCTTTCAGCCGCCTGCACGCTTAAACACGCTTAGTCAACCCCAAAAGCCCCGGTTCGGCATTTCCCTTGTAAGCGTAAAGACTTAAAAAGAGCCCAAAGCGGACTTCCTCGCTGATAAACACGCGCTCGACAGACACTCACCAGCCGAAATCCACCATCTTCGCTACTTGCTCAGAGTGGCGTGCACTCCGCTGCTGCGGACAAAAGCGGAATAAAGGCGCAACAATTCAGCAAACTTTTGAACCCGCGGCAAAAAAAGCGAAGGGGGAAACGTGACTGGAGCCGATGGCGAGTCAACGTGTGGATCCGATGCGCCGCTTGATCAAGACTGCTGGCTTCAGGAAAGTGGCGCGAAGGCGACCAGCGGGTAAAACCATGTGGGTGAATGAAGGGCGGCTCCCACCGAACGTAAATATGTAGCTACAACCCCCAACTCTTCCCCATTTGCATACATCAACTACGATACTTCCGACGGCAACGGGTAAGACGGCATAGCTTTTGGTGTAGGAAAAAGCTCTTTTAAAATTAACTTCTAACATTATAGGTGATGTAAACGACAACAAATCCCCCTCAGCTCCCCCCGTTTTGGTGTTTAGTTTGTGTCATTCACAACATTGATCATGTGGGGCACACGTAAGCATTTAAATAATAATGTTAAAACAGGTAAAAAAAAATAATGTTACACTTTTTTTACTTAGTTAAAACTAAAGGTGGAGTAGAATCTTAGACCTGTTGCTTCTTGTATTATTTTAAAATGTGTATTTACGTTTAGAGATACGTAATATTACACTTAGATTGTATTAATGAGTGACCCCCTGTTACATGGAATTTACATTTCACGTTTATTTTCATCCTTTTTATTTTGTATGTTTTTTAAATACTAAAATGTTTATTGGATTTCCTTTCATTTTTTATATTTTTTTCTTAATTTGATAAATTTACCACATTATCAATATTTTTCATGTACTTATGTATTCCTTCAATACTTTAGGTATACTGGTGCTGGACGTCCAATCCCTTCGAAGTGAATGAACTTTTCATTTGCTGCCAACCCTTCCATATGAAATGGATAGGGCGGCTGATACTGGAAAAAAACAGATTTCAGCAGATGGAAGATTGAACACCACACGATTTGACGTCTGGAAGCGTCAATGGCACTGAAAGAGTCACATATGCTTTCAGGAATCAATGATTCATCTAAAACCAAGTGAGTTACCATGTTTCAGTACCATTGGCAGCAATAGACGTCCAATCAGTCGTGCAGCAAACGTAAGTGACTCACTCACATAGATGTTGAATATATTTAACATGGGAGGCCTGACAATAATGACACAAAATAATTAAAAGGAAAAACATGACACAACACATTTGTTTTCATGGCCATGATGGACGACCAAGCCATTTGAAGTGGGGCAACTAGTCGTGATCATTCAGATACTCTCATTCACTGCCAACCCTCCCAGTTCAAAAGGGAATGGAAGTCTGTTAATGTCCATGTCAGCAAATTATTTGATGATGTGCATCTTCAAATAACTTTTTTTTAAACTGATCCAAAAATCCACAAAATTCAGGCTTTGGAATAAGATTCCCTAATCTGAACAAATGTTGTAAATTAACAATTTATGTACATCCATTATTATATCCAATGAGTGAAATTTGATTTTTAATTTAGTTTTGCTTAACTGTGATATATAAAACGTTTTATCGGTGTGTTGTATTGGCAGTCATTTTGAAATACAAAATAAAGCAAAGAGCAAAAATGTATTCATAACTCTTGTTGTACAATTATTTGCCTTGTTAATTTATGCGCAAAATGTTTTTTCTTCCAAATCCTGTCCATTTCTACAAATGACACGCATTGATTTTTTTTATTGCAACACAGTATCTGTGCCAATGTTTTTTTTTAAATTCATTTTATTTTATTAGTAATTCATCCTACAACATTGAAGCTATAGACATTATGTTAGCTGGCCAGCAGAGGGTACTAATATACTAAATATTACTGTAATTTCATCTGATATTTCTCAACTGTAAAGAGGAGCTCAAGCACAACAGTTATCTTTCATAGCAGACCAGTTGCCATACATAAAAAATGCTCTGAGTGCTTAATCGATTATTTATGAACCCATACATGATTAGGGTATTTATTTTGGGGCAAAATATTCATTTTTTTCCCCTAAATTTGATCAAATTTGTGGAAATAAACTGTATACTACTGCATGTCCATCCATCACTGGTGATGAAAAATGAGGCAGTAACTCTTCAATCATTAAAATTAAGATTAAAATTAGAACTTTATTGAGTGGTTGAGATTTTTTAGTACGTAAAACTGGGACTGCAATTAAATGCACGAACATTAGCTGGGGAGATGATGGCAACAGGTATGGAAAAGCAAGATATTCTTCTCAATGACTTTATTATGACAATTGTTTGATGAGGGGGACAAAAAACATGCTCCAATGAGTTGAATTAAAAAAAAATAGTATATTGACAAATGAAGCAAATAGAAAGCTATCACAATTTGATCCGAGTGCTCATGTTCTCAATTCAGTCTTGATTACTTGAGCAGCTTAGTTTGCAGCCAAGCTCTGTCCGGCGATTTATTTCTCTTCTTAACACTCCTACGATGTAAGTTGATTAAATCGAAACTCTTAATGTTGCAGTGGCAGAAAAAGTATTAGATGGAATGAATGGTGCAAAATGCATTTTTGCTTTTGTCCTTGACTACCTTTCCGACCCTTCAACTGACCCTTCAACTTGTACCAGTCATTTTTGGGTTGCAGAACTATCTGTTCTTCTATACAACCACTGAGTATGCTTATTTAATTTGCTTCTGCTTTTCACCCCAGTTGAAAAGTCTTCTTTTCTTCCTGGTTTCTCAACCCAGGACACCCCCCCCCCCCCCCCCCCACCACCACCACCACCACTCCACCCCATCCTAACCACCAACCCCCGACTCGACACACAAAGTCACTGGTGCGACCAGCTCTTCCGCATGGAAGTGAGATGGGGGTAGTGCATCGGGGAGCTCGTAGATTTGAGTCCCGCGAGGTCAGATGAAAGCATATGGCTTGCTTTATTGGAGCCCTTCAGCTCCCTCTTCAAGCTTTGCCCTCAGTACGAATGATACTTAGACTGATCAAAATGGGGTTGGAGAAGGGTAGGGAAGAATTAGCATTTCATGGTGCTTCATTCGTTTCAAACTTAAGACTTAAGGATGTACGAGACTTGAGCTCATTTGTGCAATCCAAATTAAATTCTGGCACACTTCACCGTGAGTTTCAAGGCTATACTCGAGATACTTCTCTGCCTATTTCAACACCTTCTTCCTAAAATGGCCTACCACAGCAAATCTCCTCCCCCGCAAAGGCCCATAAGCCCTAAGGTCCGTGTTTTGTTCTTCCTATAGAGGTCCATTGTCTCCTCGTGACCCGAGGGTCAACTGAACTCACCTCGCCTATTCAATGGTGAAGCTTCCCATTGGAGAGGATAAAAAAAAACGCAAGAATCCAATATGGCCAAACAAATCACAGACGTGTTACCTCTTTTTTTAAATACACAAGCTGTGACTGACAAGAAACAGAAGTAAACACCAACAAGATGGGAATTCTGTGGTTGCCATCATGGAATATTTTTGTCTGGTTATTTTGGTTCATGGATGTTGGTCATATTTAAGTAGAGCATGGGTTCGTGCGTCATTCTAGCCAGATGGGAACGGGCAGACCTTTGCCAGATTGACAAAAATATCTTAATAAATTTGCTATTATTAAAAAAAAATCCTGTGTTCAAAGCCAAAGAAGACCTTTGAACATGGTAATCATCACAAATAAGTAAAAGAACATCCCTAGAGAGTCAGAGGCTCATGAAAGCTGACAGGTTGAAAATGTGTCGCATGATGTGGCTGAGGGAGCATGAAACGTGTTCATCCATGGATGGCATGCATGTTGCCACAAGAGAGGAGGGAAGACAATCAAGTGTTTTTTTTTTAAAATTCAAGATCACTTGAAGTCTCATAAGAGGTTAATGACGCAACAGTGGACTAAGCTTATTTTACTTTTTGAATTATTTTCTCCATTTGAGCTTTCAAATTGTGTTTTTTTTTTCAACTAGGGTTTACTTCATTGTGTGTAGAGCAAGGGTGGCCAAGTCCGATCCTCGAGAGCCCCTATTCAGCCTATTTTCCATGTCTCCCTCCACCAACACACTTGAATCAAATCATTGGGATTGGTATGAAGATTTTGGATAACTTGCTAATAAGTTTGATTTGATTTGATTCAGGTGTGGTCGAGGAGAGGGATGTGAAAAACAAACAGACTGGATAGGGGCTCTCAAGGACCGGACTTAACAACCCCTGCGCCTAACTCTAACCCTAAATCTAATCCTAACCCTAACTCTATCCCAGTTTTTAGGGTTAGGTTTAGGGTTATGTGTAGGGTTGTGTTTAGGGTTACGTTTAGGGTTGTGTTTAGGGTTACGTTTAGGGTTACGTTTAGGGTTACGTTTAGGGTTGTGTTTAGGGTTACGTTGACTTGATATATATTAATATACATATATTTACGTCAACTCCATTTTCACGTGGGCCGGACCATTTTAGATATAAAATTTATATATAAATGCGGCCCGTGAACGAACACAAGTTCGACACCCTTGGCCTAGAGAATTGGTGCGATGATTGCAAGAATTATGACTGAGTGTCCTGTACCATCATTGTAACAATTATTATAATTGCTTATGAGGGTTAAAGCAGCATTGCATTGCTTTAGCATTCATTTAATGCCCTCAAAATGTGTTCTCATTCATCCATTTTCCATTCCGCTCATGTGTCTCTGGGTTTTGGAGCCGCCTAACCTAGCCAGCAACGGGGATTAGGCAGGTGACAGTCTGAATAGGTTTCTTTCCAATCGCAGCGCACAAAGAGATGATCAACTCACACTCATACTTACGGACAATTAGGCCTCACATCATTCTCAGACTGGTTTTTGGTACGTTTTTGGCTTCGAACCTGGTATTGAACTATCGATATCACAACTGTGTGTTGGATGTGCCAAACAGTTTTTCATTGTCCCACCATGCGTTATAAAATGGAGGAAATATCTTCTTGAAAATGAATAACACACATTGAGTCTAGGATTAAAGACTCGAAAAGGTAAAATATTCCATCATATCACATTCATTTAATTGTCATTTAGTATTTGTTCACTATTTTTTTAATACTAGAGACCCTTTTCCAGTCTAATCTACTAAGCGTAACATTGCACAGAGATGCCCACAGCATGATGCCATCGAGGGCAGACTGACTTTCACTTTCCCTTGCACATCATTAGAACTCGAATAAAAATACATGCACTCCTAGCAATGTCAAACTTCTAATAGCACCCAAAGGAAAGCAGAAGCATCATATCATCTGTGTTTTTAAAAGGATTGTTCATGACCTAAAATATAAAAATTGCTTTTTCAATTCCTTCTGTCTTTTAGGTCAGAAGTTGTTTTATGTATATTGATTATGTGATTGAAATGACATCATTTAGATATACTGTGTGAAACCCTCATACAGCACGATTAAATTGAGTTATTTCCCTCTTATTTTCTGTATTATTTTCTGCTAATGTTAGTGAAAATGAGTGTTTATCAAAAATCAATTAGACACATCAAGAAAAAACTATTGTATAATTCATACTTGCACATAACCATCAATATACAATTAATGACTCAGTTACTTCAAAGCAATGTGAATTGACTGTCAAATGTGTTAAAATGACTACAAACTAAAAATAACGATGCCCATATCTTATTTCACGTTTAACCATCTCATACAGTTTTTTTAAGTTCTAGAAAAGAAATGTGAAATTGTTTAATGTAATGGAAAATCTTTTGACCATTTTGGGGTCAACATCAGATTCTCCTTAGAAACAAAATCAACCAAATAAATACTGTACATAATATGAAAATTACTATATTACGTTAACTAAAAGTTCCAAAATATAAATTGAAAACAACAACTGCGCTGGAAACAAGGAAAGGCAAATCTTTTAAATACTACATATGTGACATCAATATCTAATAAATGTCCTTGGATATTTCTCTGTGATTGTCTCGTCATAAAAAGTCAAATTTACATCTGTAAATCGGCCCGATCACGAGGGGGAAAAAAAAACTGCGTTGCAGAAAACCCAGATTAAACTTTATAGTAAATGTTAGTAGGAGTCTGAGGCGTTATCTCCTTAACAATGTACACAGGAGGTCCGTACTCTCCGCTCACGCGCTCAAAATGTCGACAGAGTCTAGTGTCAGAGTTCTGCATAGGAAAGACGATCTCGCTGCGGTCCGAGCCCATGTTGTCGCTGCTGATGCTGTCCCGCTTTGGCACAGCTAAAGTGTTGAGGGACACAGACGCAGACTGCTGCCTATCTGGGACGCAGCGACGGCATTTCCACAGCACGGCCGAAGGGATGACGATGAGGAGAAGGAGGAGGATCACACAGGCCGAGACAACCCATATCAAGAGTCCTGGCTGTGAGCCGCCACTGCCACCGGGGTTGAGCTGCCCTGCTTCTGAGCCTGCGTCTGTCAGGGACAACGGGACACACAAAAAAGGAAGGAGAAACGGAGATAAAAGAGTGACTCTGAACGAGGGCTGGGGACGTTCAATAGTTGTGACGCGTGAACATGCAATTCGCCGTGAAAACTGGAGCCTGGAGGCATTTATCAAAGAGCTGAACTGAGGACACACACATAGACTCATATTTGCTCCAGGCCAATCAAGCAGAGGGCTTCCACTTGAACGAACCCATCAATACGAAGGGTAAAGTCTTAACAAAACAATGGTAGCTAAGAAAGGCAGGAGCGGGGACCTGTTGTACATTGGGGTGCCGCTCACGTTTTCTTCAAAGCAAGACTCAACAAGCGTAAGTGTTGGAATCAGACACAACTACCAAGACATGCACACAATTATTAGGCCCCTGTCCGTTATAGCTGCACCAAGCGGTATATCGAATGAAAGAAATTATGGACTCCCACATGCTTGTTTAGCACTTCCCACTCGTCAGGGAAAACTTTGCATAATAGAGTGCGTCTTTGTCTGTAGAGCTCAATTATATTCACTCTGCGCTTGTGTACGTGATATTTTTTCCCCCTAAAATTGCTAACAATTGAAAATATTTTGTATCGGCGATTTTATAAGAAAGATTCCCTTACAATGCATAAAATGTATTCTGTCTTGACATGCTGAAAGATTTCATGACCAAGACGACAATGGCTTAACGTTGTCATAATCCAATGCTCGTGATGCTCAAGATAATGGCTTTTCATTAAACTTGCATGCCGCTATTTGCATTCCTTATACTCGTCAAGTTCTTAATGTCCTACATACGCCGAATGTGTTGGAAAATGAACCATTTGGAACGAGCGTTCACTGTATCGGACTTTTATTTTAACGGCACTGAACGCTTTTACCAGTATGAAGCAAACAGAACATTCCGGTTTTAGAGCACTGCTATGTAAACACATTCCCGAGAAGGGAACACCTGCTTTAAAAAGTGATGCCCCTGGGGGAAACTGAATATTCAACAGGAAATACGTGTCGATCCATAAGCTGTTAGGAAGTGCTTTGCTTTTTCAAAGCAACACCATTTGGTCTGACACTATTGTGTTGGCTGGCTATGGCACGTTTCCATTGCCCAGAGCAGAGCACCTGTTAAGAATACTTCCATGGAAGCCAAGGGTATGAAGCGTGGGGATGACATTGTGGCTCATCAGTTAAACAGATTCTTTATATGGAGTGTATGATTTGGAGAGTACTTGAATTTGATCTTTTTTCTTTTTTTTTTCTCCTGTTGTTAACAAATGAAATCTCTTTAATGTGGCCGACAGCCACATTTGAAAAAGTACAGTATATATGAAGACCTGTTCTCCTACATAGTGTTGTTTGTTATCAAGCCTCCTACTCACTAGCATCATCAGCACTGTCTTCAGGGACTTTTAATATGGTCAAGCAAAGCGTTCATCCATCTCTTAAAGCCATTTTTATCTTCAGAGTATAAAAGGAGTCAAGTCTAGCTTACTAATTAAAGGCATACTATACCCTGGATTGGTCGTCTGACATTTACAGGGTACACATAGTGACAAACAGGCAATCATTCTCACTAACATTTACAGCACTATTGTGTGGGAAATAAGCCCACGCATTCTTTGGGAAACCAACCGCTTCAAATTAAGCGCAAATGCAACAGCAACAAGTCTAACTGAGCCACGACTGTGTAGTAGGAAGGGTGATTTAATGGCCAAGTACAATGTCAATAGTAACTCAAGAGAAAATAACCTGAGAAAGAACCATTAGACCCCTTCTGGTGAACATTCTTAGAGCTGCCGTTGAACGACCTCATGAACATGATCACTAATGAAATGAAAAGTACAAGATGGACATGAGCACAATGGGTATTGTGTCTCTTGATTTATATACTTTAACACTAGGGGCAATTTAATTAAAAACATAATTTTAGTTAACAGATTCTGGCACATGGCATTTTTTAGAGGGGACTGGAGAACAATTTAGTCATCATCCTATTTCATGCTTTTATTTAGGAATGATGATGATGATGTGTTATTGACAAGCTGCATTTTAATGTAAAATATTAAACTTGCCGGTTTTGTTCTTGAAGTCATTTCCTTTAGCTGCATCCTTTGCTTTCGGTTTTGGTTTTAAAAGTGGGAATCTGGTTGGGGACTCTTGAAGAGTTGATAGAGGATCTGTAGAACCTGCAACAAAAATAGTTGAACACATGAAGAAGTGAAATCATCAACTTCCAACAAACTATAAATTCTCAAAACTTAACAGTTTCTTTGTAAAGCATATGGATTTGAGCCTTTTTTCCCCTCAAAACACTGCTTTAAGTCGTTTTAAGTCATACTTTTGTGTTCAGATATCCTCATCACATATCACAGCACATGCACTTTATCAATAATGCATAGCTATTAACTTGATTAAAAGTTCAATCGCAAAGACACGTCCTCCCTTTCAAGATACAGTGCTCAAAATGCAAAAAAATCTTAAGTGACTCCCATTAAATGACATTAATATATGCACCACTAATTTGGCTTTACAGCTAAATAAATTTCGATATTACTGTTTTATGTTTCTTTTAAATGTTTGTTTGCGCAGTGGTGTTTTTTTTTTCTAAATGCAACATGAAAGCAAATGCATATTTGCAAGATCAGTTGACAAACACAAAATGCTGAATTTTCATGTTGAAGTCCAACTGTTCAATTATTCATGTGAATAATACTGCCAAACTGCAGTTTGGGGCTTCAACAAATTCATCATCTCTAAGCATTTAGTTGTGCATGAAGAATGGTGTATCTCATATTTGGAAAAAGTTTCAAACGTAGTATCATGTATTCGTAGACAGATATTTGAAAGAAACATACTATTTCTAAAGTTGACCTAAATTGGGTTTCTTTTTATCGTTTGCATGATATGCATATTTCAGCACTGAACTAAACTAAACCTTAGGGGTGGAGGGGGTGATCATAGAGTTATTCAAATAAGCTTGGCTACAAATGTAATTAAAATTGACTACCAGTAAAAATGCTAGATTATTGATGGCCTCGTTCAATCTAACCGATTGCATGCAAATAAGTACTGATGATGTATAGCAGTTATAGGATTGAAGCCAGGATTTGACATAATTTATGACAGCAATCTTTTGCTTAGCAAACGTTGATGGCCAAGTTTATCCTACCATTTAGAAAGTGGTGATATGGTGACATTACTTTTTAATAAGTAGAAACTAACAGTTCATTCATTTAAAATCATTATTCAGATTGATATTTGTACGACACATTCCTCCATTTTTAATGCCTTGTGTTATATTGCTGTGCATCCAAACATATCATGTGTTTATTTTAGCTCACAAAGATCTTACTTTGCCCAACTCTTAGCACCAGCTTCATGGATTTGGTCCGGCATACCCCTCCATTAGTGCTATCCAGACTTTGAAGAGCCCCCGAAGATGTTGCTGATATAGAAAGGGAGCAAGCAAAGTTACTTGAGCATTGAAAACAGTGATTATCAGGCAATGTTGAGAGCTTTCCTAGTTGCCAAATCTTGCATCACTTTTATGCAGGAAAATGCACTGTGCACACAAATTGCAACTCGACACTTGAAGCAACTACTATGACCTCCTCAGAACATTAGGGACACGTAAGCAATATATGTAGCTCTTGTTTGGTAACGAAAATGTGTTGACTTAAAAATGTTAGTTATTAAAGTTTTATAGGCCTGTAGAATGACTACATGAGAAGAGTCTAGTTAATGTTGATCTTAAATAGTACTGTAAACCATTTTCCCATTAATCTCATTCTTTGTTACCACTCTCTCCATCCATTCATCCAACCACCCATCCATCCTTCCGTGCATCTATCTAATTACCAATTTGTGAATCTTAAGCTTTACTTGCTGCATGTCCTACTGGAGGCTGTGGGACTTTTGATCCAATAAAATATTCAGATAAATTATTTAACAAATCAAACTTTTATTATCAGTCAAGAGTGAGCCAAATAAAATTTTGGCCTAAGAGGCTTAAAGATGATTAAACAAAATTAATACATGTGCCCTGAGAGCTTCAAGACGAAAAATAGATTCATCCACACACATACATCAAGAACTCTCTGTCACCCCAGTCCAAGTACACACACACACACACCCACGCACACACACACCCATACACACACACACACAAACATGCACACCCACACAAGACGAACACATAAGTACACACTTGTTAGGAACATTTAGGTCACATAACAACACAGCGTCGGCAAGACGCCACGTTGCCATAAAAGCTCACGTCAAATATGCCTGATGCTGTAAAAGCCTCGTGTGATTTGGGGCATGTAAGCCCTCAGAATGCCACTGTCCTGCCATGGCGGAGTGTGCTGTCAGAGTGCGGTGAGGCGGGGGGAGGAGGAGGCTGTATGCTCACACTTGTGCACTATCTCATGCATCACTTGGCAATAAGACGCACCGGTTCCATTGACATCAGTATGACAAGGAGGCCGTTGACAAATCGAAAGAGGGACAAGGATGATGGCCTCTTGTTGAATCAGGGTGGGTTAGTGATTTTGCGGAAAGGGAGGGGGGGGATGTTAGTATGATAACAGAAGTCACACCTGTAGCACCCAAACAGGTGGTTGCTTTCATTCTGTACGTACTGGCAGGTATTAAACAGGACGACTCCAAAAAAAGACTTACAAGTGATGTAGTAATCCTTTCCTCTGAGGAATTCCAGCCCCCACAGGTTAGGGCTGAACTCTTGAAACTTGAATGTGAACTTGACGTCCCGGTGTGGCTTGTCACAGTTTAGCAGTGGTGTGTCCGTCTTGTCTATTGTGCAGCTTTCCATCTGGCTTCTGGAGACTAGGTAGACTCGGTAGAACTCCTCCTTTCCGTCCTTAGAGGTGTCTGCCCGTGGACAGACAATGTCCATCTTGTCTCCAATCTGAGGGTAGAGCACCAGGCCTTCACCTGAAGTGAAGCTACAAATACAGGTTTTGAAATAAATAAACCAACAGTCACCAATGGATCACATTTGAGAATCATTTCCTTAATTTGGGATGGTTATGTTGGGAATGTTCCTAAGTCGGATGGCCTTAATCAGTAGTATATATTTTCGTGCCCCAAATCACAGATCAGGGACAGTAGTAGCTCAGTCCGTAAGGCCACTGAGAAAACGAAACGAGAGCCTGCAAACGCATTCGCAATGCCATTCCGTAGCAATCACTGTAGTTACCTTGCCTGCATGCCGTACTTTGGCACTCCTGGGCTCGCATTGAACTCCTTGTGAAATATGGAGCAAGTACATAGATAGAATAAATGGGAGTCACCTTCACCCCTCCCTCTCTCCACAACCGATGGATCAAGACAGATGGCCACCTCACACAGGGTCTCAACGTTTATCTGTTTCTCTCCCTTTCTCGGGAGATTATACAAAGCCTACCCCAATAAATTGCTTTGAAATATTGCTACTGATTGGGCCATATATACAAAGAGTAAAATCTGGAGAAATATAGTCCAATAGATGTGCAGGTTTTGAAAAATTGATTTAAATGGAAGCCTTTTAAAACTGAAAACCTGAAGCTTAAAGTGTAGAGTAATATAAATTTGGATCGTCATTATTTGCAAATTACTATAATATCCATAATTGAAGCTAACATATAAGTACCCTATTTTTTCATATTTTTATTTACACACATGTGGGCTGACCTGGATTTGAACCCAGGACCCCAGAGCTGTAAGGCCGACATGCTAATCCATCATCCACAGAGAGGATAAGTGGAATGGAACATTAATAAAAAATCAATTTATCATTATCATTATCACAATTCCTATTTAAAAATAGTTTATATGAGAGTATGAGAAAGTACCACCCACTTAGTATTGGCGCTGCTCCAGAGGATAGAGTCCAAAGTGATGGCCCGACACGAGCTCATGATGACGGCCAGCAGGGTGACACCACCGTAGCTCCATGCGATTCCTCCCCCCATCACGGGAAAAAACCTCGGTGTAAACTCCCTACCATAACACGCAGTGGGGGCACGTCACCGTGCCGGGCCTGTGCATGTGTGCGTGCGGTAGCTTCAAGTACATCCCGCGGCGAGGTGCCATGAAGTTCCGTTCGCAAAATCATCAAGCTTTCCACATCGGGAGCAAGTGGACAGAAAATGTCCCGAGTAAGCAAGCAAGCAAGCAAGCAAGCAAGCAACCGCAAGGACTGAGATTGCGCGGGGGTGCGCAGCCATCAGCTGAGCGGCCGGCCCGCCCCTCTGCCGGCTCATGCGCGGAGGGTCCACCCGGGTTGGTTGCTTAGCGCATTTTAGACACGCTCGAATCACATTGGATCCTTGGAATTGGCACAGGAGCCAGATTTTGTCATTTATAATTTAATTAAATCTGCTTTAGTCAAGATTCATGGACAGCACAAAGATTACGAGGCGGATTCCACAGGGTTTATTTCAATAACGTGATTTAAATTCATTACATGCAGGTTTCCTCAACCTTTATCGAGCTCTATTACTAGAGCTGCATAACTGAAAAAAATCAAATTGCAACACCGTATGTGGGTTTTCTCCGGGTTCTCCAGTTTACTCCCACATTCGGAAAAAAACACATGGTAGGCTGGTTGAACACTATAAATTGGCCCAAAGTATAGTTGTCCGTCTCCTTGTGCCCAATGATTGGCTGGACACCGATTCAGGGTGTCCCTCGCAGTCAGCTGGGATAGGCTTCGGCACCCCCCGTGACCCTTTTGAGGATAAGCAGTTCAGAAAATGAATGAATGAATGCATTAAGGACGATATGACGAAATAATGAATGAACAAAATAACAATTACCTTTTTTTATTTAAATCATTCATTAATGTTCCATTCCACTTATCCTCCCTGTGGATGATGGATTAGCGTGTCAGCCTTACAGCTCTGGGGTCCTGGGTTCAAATCCAGGTCAGCCCACATGTGTGGAGTTTGCATGTTCTCTCTGGGTATTCTGGTTTCCTCCCACATTCCAAAGCTATGCATGGCAGGCTGATTGGACACTCTTTTTGTTTATCATAAAGTGGTGTCCAAACTGCAATTCACACTGAATTATATTGCTTTAAGTTATTTACATGGGAGGACTGACATAATGTATAATGACATTCTATATACATACTACAATATCACACATATAGATAAATAAAGTCAATTCAAACTCAACATTCTCATATTTGTTTTTTTCCATCTTTCTATTTTATTTCTTTTGTTTTCAGTCCAAGGTTTTGACATGTAGCTGCCCAAATTTGTGTTGCAAACTATATAAAATGTGTTCATGGCAAGCAAACTGTCTTTACAAAATGAGATCTCATTAGATTGTGTAGGTGAACCTGAAGGTGTGTCCGGTGAGTGTATGATTAATGTTAGTGGCGCAGCTGTAGGCGACACGTCGCCATGAAGGACACTTGTATTCGTACCCAACCCTGTGACCTTCAAGTGCCTACATACACAGTAGATTTGTACGGATACATTTTGGAGCAGCATCACTTCAAAAATTGTATTGTCACAAACAATTGCCCCAGTCATTGAAATCCTATAAAGAGGATATAAAAAAAAGAATCCATTTCATCAATGAATGGGATTCCTTCCACAATTGCATTTGGAAAAATGTACCATTAAATTAAAGAATTATAAGAAATCGAAAGTTTGGGTGATGCACTTAATGCAATGACTAAAATATCTTACAATAGTTCACCTTGGTTTAACCCTCTGTATCTTGTTACTAATGTAATAGTGGTACACCCGCCGGACCTGGGTGCAGCCAGCATGTTTTCTGTCCCCACTCACTTAATGGTCACGTGAGAGACCTAAAGTGAATAGTTGCCTGTTTTTATACAGTATGTAGGACTGACTGCTGACCAGGGCTGGATTTATTTAGTCATGTGTGATAGGCACCAGTAGCCCACGATAATAAAAATGTCTAGCAGTATAGAAAATGGATGGCTGGAAGTCAAACAGATTGAACCGGAAACATCAATGCTATGATATTTATTTTGTAATGCTTATGGTTGGAATAGGATTGATTTGTAAATCTGCTTTTGAGGAGACATTTTTGTAATCCCCATTTTCAGGGAAATCGGAATTAATGACAAAGTGGATTAAAAGATTATATGATCTTCTGTGACCAAAAGCATCAGAAATGAAGGCTGAAATGATGTATGACTAATGTCTTCTGCTTGGATGTGGAATAGGCGGTGCTGCATACATTTAGTGTACCCAAAGTGTTGAACATTTGAATTTATAATTCTTTTAAAACTTAAGATTCCGTGACTATAAAGAGAGCACATATAGTGACATTTTGTAAACATGGGTATAAAACATCTTCCTTTTGGAGATGGTAGTTGGCTAGAAGAATCTTTAGAAACATATATATATTTTATTTATATGCTTGCTCCAAAAATTCTACCCTCTAAAATAGTTATGATTTGAATTGGATTCAAACTAGAACTGTATTTTACTTTATGGTTATTTTTATTTGAAATGTTTTTTTAGTTGTCTATTACAAAACAAATGCAACACTGCACAAATATTTGTACAAACATTGAACAATGCAAATCAAGGTACAAGAAAGGAAATAAACCAGAGGTCAGTTAAATATATATTATACTAACATGAATCATTAAATGTAATCCTTCTGGAATGAAATATTCATAAAGGCTCAATGGTCATATTCTTAAACAGAGGTATAACAATGGCATCAAAAGTAAAGATATTGTATATACTAATGCTTTTTTTTACCTTTTGAGTGTGTTTTGGGACCCACATGATGAACGAACTCCAGGGAATTTGCATGAATTCTCCCGAAAGTGAAGTTAATGCTAATATGACAGGTGTTAGATGAAATATAACCCCTATCACAATTAGCATTAACCTCAATTTTAGGACTTTGTCATCATCACCTCCATGTCGAGTTGACTTTTACTAGAATGATGAAAAAATCATTTCACAGGGTAAAATCTCACCGGTTAAAAAAAAAATGTCAACACAACAATTCATTGTTATGTTATGCTCCAGTATTTATATTTGTGCAGATTCTGGGGAAAATATATTTGCTATTCATTTTGATTTTCCCAGAGTGAAATCAAAGAAAAAATGACATACCATTTGCATTGAATCTTTAAGAGTACAAAAGATGCACTCTATATAGCTATAAAATATTATTATTTGAAGAAAAAAATGACCTAACCAAATGTAACACTGCTGGAAGAAATCACACTGCAGTTTATAAAGGGTTTGGGTGTCCATTTTAAAACACTTTACCTTTCATTAGACATATAAAAAGCCATTTGTTTTTAACTCATTCACTCCCATTGACCAAGACAGACATCCATTCCAGGATAAATTATGGTGATGTCAGTGGCTGTCAACGAGTAACAAGGCAAAGCAAATGTGCGTTTTAACAATATACATTGTAGATCACATGATCATATTGATTCATAAGGAAAATTAATTTTCTTATATAAGTTACTGGCTGGTCTTCTACTAAAATAGAAGGAACTAGTTGGGATGTCAGCACTATTAGTGCAAAGAATGAATAGGAATAGTAGGGATAATTTAGTACGCCTGGAGGTGGGTATTCACTGACCTGTTTCGACGTAGCCTGACTTCCTTTCTTTGAGTAACGGTTTCTAGTTCATCGTGCGTCTTCCCTCTGCCCTCTGACAGTCTCCCATTGAGCATCTGTATGTGGGAGTCTTTTAAACATTTGTCTGTGAGTCATGTAAAATCCCCCCAAAAGTCTATGAGTGAACACTATCTTACGTTATGTAAATTCTACACTCATTTCTTGACATTTATTTTTGACCTATCTTTCAAGATGAAGAGCAAATATTATGAGCGCAGTGATTAAAGAATTTATGGATTATATATATATATATATATATATATATATATATATATATATATATATATATATATATATATATATATATATATATATATATATATATGTATATATATATATATATATATATATATATATATATATATATATATATATATATATATATATATATGTTAGTACCATTCATTCATTCATTTTCTCTTTATCCTCACAGGGGTGCTGGAGCCACGCCCTGGCCAATTGCCAGGCAATCGTAGGGCACATTTTCGTACAAAAATAATATATATGCATTTTGTTCCAATTGTTTTTTGGGCGTACTGTGCTGGTGAAAGATATACTGATCTAACGCTGGTCAAAGTTTGAAGGAAATGACATAGAATCGTCATATGAGAGAGAGCAAGCGAAAGAAGGGGGCTGGGGGCCTATTACGTTTGGTCTCTTTGTTTATTTTTATCTGGCAGGGAAAGGAAGTTTGCTCAAGCATCTGACGAGCGACACCCACCAACCGCGACTTTTGGTGATTGTGTGGAGCACATACTTCACATTATTGTGTTAACTTGGAAGCATGCTACTTTTAGCACAAGCCACATATTTAGTGTTAAACGATGGAAGTTTGTCCATATTACTAAGATCTCCACAAAGTACACCTTTAATTATTCAGGTGGTGAGATGAATTGGAGTAGAAATGTCTGTTATTAGAGTGTACCAACATGGGGGATTTTGAAAAGCACTCGTTTCCACTAAATGACTCCTGGGGTCACCCCAGTGGTTGGTTTTCATGCGGTCACCCAACAAGCATGTTATTTTGATATGATTCACAGAACTGAAGGTGCCTCCCCGTTCAATCTGTCACGCATGGTGCCCTCTCACTCTGAAAAGTAAATGTCCCTTTTCATTCTTGCTACAGACAAATATTCCCAAAGACCCTATCTAGAAAAGAAATATGAAAAAGTAATGACACAACAGTTGATGGTTGGTATGAGTGAGTGGGGGAAGAGTAGTTCTATCAAGGGGGACCTCTGCAACAAAGTATCACAACTGGGTTTTAAATTGCAGGGTTTTTTCTTTGGTATTGCTTTCATTAGCAGTTATTGCATTTTTTTTAAATTGTTTTCATCAAAACTCTAACAGAGTTTGGATCAAATTGATTGTCAGGACTGAAAAGCTGCAAAAAAGCCCTCAAAAATGTCTATTTTGAACAGTTTTTAACTGCTTGGGAATCTAGAAGACATTACACAGTGGATTTATTAAACTTTGCCAACTGCATGTTGGCTTTGTTAGAATTTTACTCATCATCTTTCCACGTGGGCAGCATGACATCACATCGTTTTCCCGTCAAGTGTTTTTAGCACAAGTCTTGAAAGACAGACATACTGCTGATCTGATAGAAACATTTCACCGGCTGTCTTTGAAGCACACACAGCAACCAAAAAGAAAGAAAAAAAACATTCTTTCTTCCATTTCAACAATTATCTTGCTGTCCCAAATGGACATCATTACAACACAATACTAGTATAGATGCATCATGGACAACAAAGTACAACATTGCAGAACTGTCTTTCACTTCAGCTCTTCCTGATTCAAATCTTAGATCAAAATTTAGAAAGTTGAAAGGCAATGTGGGTGTTTTTACGAGGGGAAAAGCATAACGCTGTTCACAGTTGAATTCAAAAAATGGACCATGTCCCCATTTGTCTGTATTTGGAGAAAAAAAAACAAGGAAATAATCACAAGGACCTCAAATGGTTTCACATACACTGTATTTTATTCAAAAACTTTTATCCAAATTGTCCTAAGAAAATTAGACAAAAACAAATCTTTGGCCTAAAACAACAAACTACTGAACTACATTTCCTATAGCCAACTAATGTTCCCGCATTTATATTCCATACCGCCGATCCTCACAGGGATCGCGGGGGTGCTGGAGCCCACCCTAGCCAGCTACGGGCACAAAGGCGGAGGAGACACTTAAACCCAAGGACAGTTTCATTTAATTCCTTGGTTGAAATGAAAAGTCAGTCCTGTAAGTTGAAATAAATTGGACGTCTATGGCTGTCAATTGCATACGATAAGTTAAATACAATAGTATCATACTAATGTGTCAAAAAATGTATCATACTAATATGTGTCAAAAAATGTATTATACTAATCACTACAATTATTCCACATACTATACTATATATATATTACTACACGTATATACTACAAACAAATAAGTAGTGGTGACATCTAGAGGAAAGTATCAACTACTGCATGAGTCCAATCCATTTCTATTAATATAGTACTAGTCTGTTGGTTGTTCATCTCCTTGTGCCCTGCGATTGGCTGGTAACCAATTGGCTGGGATAGGCTCTTTCACCTTCGCGACTCTTGTGAGGATTAGCGCCTCAGAAAATCAATACGAGCTTTGATTTTTTTCTTTAAAACATCCAAATATGATCTTGCCATTAACTGTAATGAGGACTGATTCTTAAAATGTATACTAGTGTAACAATATTTATATATATTAAAGTTGAATACATTGAGAGAGAGAGAGAGAGAGAGAGAGAGAGAGAGAGAGAGAGAGAGAGAGAGAGAGAGAGAGAGAGAGAGAGAGAGAGAGAGAGAGAGAGAGAGAGAGAGAGAGAGAGAGAGAGAGAATGAGAGTGAGAGTGAGAGAGAGGGAGAGAGAATGAGAGAGAGGGAAAGAGAAAGAGAGAGGGGAGTGTAGTATTTGAATCATCAACATACTGTTTTCCTCTCTTCATCTCCGACTCCATCTCTTAAACCAACACACCCTGGAGTAGGTAAGGCATAAATCTTTCATTTGCATATTAAAATCTGGATCATCGCTGACTATATAGTAGTAAAACAATCTTTTTTTGTTACCAGATGTCTGTCCAAAGTCAAACAATAATAAATGCATGTCAAAATCGCAAGGTAAAATGTTCTCATTTATTGACCGATGAATAGGTGTGACTGAATAGGAATTCTGTCCTATTCTCATTACATACAAAAAAACAGGTTGGGTATACCAGTAGGGACATGTTGGATGTTTGGATGTGGGCTCCACGGCAGCTGTGGTACAATAGGATAAAACATTTTGGTCTCTTTAGTCATAACTTTGTATGTGAGCAACAACCAGGTGCATAATATAAGCCAGTTCATTTTAATCTTAGGAAGTTTAAACAAAGTAAAAATATTATGAACAAAGTACTAATAGTAATAGCCTAGCCCTACATTAATTTAAAGCATAATGGGCAAATTTACCAATATTTTTATTTTCGATTAGAGTTATACAGGGTTTTATGGCGCGTGAATACAAGAAAAAGAGACGTAAATCTATTGTTAAAAAAAAATGCAAAGAGTGTATGTAGTTTTATACTTTTAAACACTATATTTTTAGTTTTTCAAAGTTTATATATGGTCTGTGGAAATCTTTAGGACGTTGCTTAAGAAACCGCAGAATCTTGCAATATGTTCATGTTAAATGCTAGTCAGTTCTCAGTAAATTATAAAGTGTTATTATTTTTTTCCCTCATTTGTGTATAAATGACAAAGTTGTCATTACGTTTAAATATCTTTTAGTTTCACCATTTTAATTGAAATATGACGGCCCAGTGGTTGAGTGGTTAAAGTGTAGGCCTTACGGCTTTGGGTACCTGGGTTCTAATCCAGGTTGATCCACCTGTGTGGAGTTTGCATGTTCTCCTCTGCATACTTTGGTTTCCGCTGACATTCCGCAAACGTGCATAGTGGGATGATTGGACACTCTAGATTGCCCGAGGTATGGGTGTGACTGTGCATGGTTGTCCGTCTCCTTGTCCCCTGCGATCGGCTGGCCACCAACTCGTGTCTGAAGGCAGCTGGGATAGGCTCCAGCACCCTCGATACCCCTAATAAGGATAAAGCGGTTCAGAAAATTAATGAATGAATGATTGAAATACAATGATATAAGAACAGTAAACAAGTAGTTGCATGTCCTCCTCAAGACCATTAAGCACTCCCAGACAGACTTTAAAATGTCGGTTAATTAGGTACTAAAATAAGTGCTTAAAACTTGCAAAAACTGAGAATAATTTATTGCTGATTTGCTGATTCAAAGCAATAAGTTCCTCTTCCTTTCCTCAGTCCACAGTTTGTCTGTCGAACAAACAATAATCATAAATACAACATGGATAAAAGTACAAGAGAAATATAAACAAATACAGGACCAGCATTTTTATTGTACTTGCAAATGAACAAGTACACCCATGCTTTTTGTACTGGGTCATAAAATCAGTACTAGTAAAAGTACTCTCCATATCAAAGATTAAACAATATATTACTGTCAATTTATCAAATATTTACAGAAAGGGATCAGCCACTTTTATTCATAAGATTAATTAAAGCGAGTAATAGAAAAGCAATGAATAAGTATGCATAATCATACATGATTATGTAACAATAATCTTCTTTACTATCAAATGATGTACTTTGTCTCTGTTCCAGCATATTGACACCCTCGATGGCTGCCATGAATGAAACACGGAAGGGGGAAGAAGACCTTTCGAGCTCAAGCACCCCTTGGCAGGCAGAGGCCGTCCGAGGAGTTCAGATTACTGCTATCCTGCTAATTTTCCTGGTGATGAATTCATTTCTTTTTCCAACTGTGACTGCAGGACAGCTCAATTTGTTGATATTGAATTGAATGATTTTATCGTCCATTATACACGTACAATGGGATTGAAAACTTCATCACAAAGTGCACAAATAACAACAACAAACAGACACATAATTAATCAATAAATAATAAACATTTATTCACCCCTGGCAGTCAAAATAAATTGGACGTCTATTGTCATTAATGGCATGCAATGTGTTAAATATTATGTAAATAAATCAAATTTACTGTATCACTTTGGGTTGTAACCAGATATTATATATGTATTTTTGTGTGTGTGTGTGTGAGAGAGAGAGAAAGTACAAAAATCCAGTAATTATTATTAATTTAAAAATGTGTATAAATTGATGATTTTAAAGATTATTTTCTTTTCTTTATAAATGGTCAGAGGTCTTAACTGTCAACTTTTGAATAACTGTCCCATGTAGTGACCCCGAGAAGGTTATGTGTATCCAAAATATCTTGGTAGTTAAAATTTGGGTTGAAGTTATGGTTCCATAACCACCCAATATACTGACTCCATATTATATTATATTATTGGAGACAACTAGGTCGACATCTTATCAAGCTGCTTTTTTTCTGAAGAAAATGTTTTCCCCTTTCTTCTATAAGGTGGGCGTACCACTCAACATGCTAGTGGTCTGGGCACTTGGAAAGAGACAACGTCATTTGATTCGCCGAGGCAGCCGGGAGGAGACACGATCGGCGAGCAGTTTTCGAATCTACGTCCTCAACCTAGCACTGGCAGACCTGGTGTTAATACTTCGGACCCCCCTCATGTTGGGTTACCTGGCCCACAACAACAGCTGGCCGTTTGGTTTTGCCCTTTGCCGCCTCGTGGTGTTCCTACGAGGCTTAGGATTGTACGTCTCGGCCTTCCTGGTCTGCGCCGTGGCCCTGGAAAGATGTCTATGTCTGCTGAGGCCCGTGTGGGCTCGACTGCGGCGCCCCGCCTGGGCCGTCCCTTTGGCCTGTGGCTTGTCCTGGCTCCTGGCCACCATCCTGTCAGCCCCTTACCTACACAGTTCAGTTTTGAAGGAAATAAACAGCACCTACCAATGCCTGGAAAGTGGGAATTTTAACATGGGCCTTTTTGTCACCGAGAGCGTGGCGGGTTTTATATTGCCTCTGCTGGTGTTTTTGGGAAGCAATTTGGCCATTTTGCTTACGATTCAACAGTCGGCACCAATTAGTCCATCCACTTCTTCACCTTTGGCTTCACGCAAAATGACCAGGATGTATCATGTGCTTTTTTTCACCATGCTGCTTTTTCTCGTTTGCTGGGTACCCTATTTTGTGTGCCGATTCCTACGGGCTCTGGCAGAAGGACAACCTGAGATGGCTGCGTTATATAACAAGGCCTATTATGGAAGCTACATCTCGTTGTACCTGGTGTATATCAAGAGCGCCCTTAACCCTTTCCTCTATGTATTCGCCGCCCGAGGTCTTGGCCGCGCTGTCCGGCGTTCAGTCACCTCTACCATTGAACGACTCTTCAATGATGATTCCACAGACTCCCTTCGGAAGAAATCACTCAAAAAACTCCCAATATAATTTAAGCTATAAAGTCAACGTAGCTCAAGCCATTTGCCTCGAAAATCAAAAACTATTCACCGCGAGGCCATCTGACTGCAACTGGCACGATTTAATTTGTGTTGTAAGGTCGGAGTCGCCACATCTTGATATTTAGATAAATGCACTACTGTTTGAAAAGGTGTTTGGCATTATGTTTAGAGGGAAACATGATAAGAGGCGTGTCTTTTGCTCCTCCTTACTGTAAATTACAAAGAGCATTTCCTGTTCTAAAAGATACTTTTGATTAAAAGAAGTGAACAAAAGTCGATAAGTATTGGAACGCAGCTTGAAATAGTTAAATCTTGATTGAAAGCCACAGATTCTTGCCAAATCGTTGTGATCTAATCTAATGTTCAACATTGCTATAGCAACTCAATTCTGCCCCAGTGCACCAATTCAGGTCTGGTGCAGAAGATTTTGAAAGTTCCGATGTCCCCAAAAAAATCAGAACAGCATTGAGACGAATTAAATTTACGACAATGGTCCTCTAGTTGGATTTAAGCAAGAAGACAAAATTCCCAGGATACAAAGTCTCCTTGAAGAGGAGTTGGTGTATATTTTTTGTGTAAATGTAGGTGGTGTATAAGAAAATGTACAGTAAATAATGGAATGGAATGTAATTGAAAAAGTGTGAAGTATAAAGGCATAAACATATTCTGTGTTTTTTATTTTTTTTTAAAAAATGGATGATCTATTCTACAATAATGTCAAACAAAATTTTTCAGAGTACTCAATTACTGTAAATATATTCCAAAACACCCCTTCAAAACCCAATAACACATTAATTCAGCTCTATGAATTGCTTTGAAAAATACAAGTTGCATTCTAAACAGCAAAATATCACTGACTGGCAAGGAATGATTAATAGTTGAACAGCTAATCTACATGTTTATACTTGCATAAGGCATTTGGCTTTTTATTTATTTCTTCTTTTTCTTTTTAACTGCTTGTGACTTTAGCAATATTGCTCCCAGTTTGAGAGACATGTCGTCACGCTCTTCCTCTGGGATCTGTTTGATCAACTGAGTCTGCGGAAAAAGAAAAATATGAAGGAACTCAAGAAAAAGTTTTTGTTTTTTTTAGATGACAGAGTTGGGATTTACTCAATTTTAGGATATTACTCCACCAGCGCTATTTAGGACTAACTTGCAGTTCCTCTAGATAGGAAGTGCAACTCAGCCATTTTAACCACATTTAAAAAAAATGCACTTTAACAATGAAAACAGATTATGCAACAGGTACTTGTGAAACACATGAGCAATATTACAAAATTGTGCATCATTCACTTCACCTCTAAGGTTGGTTCATCTTTCTGTGGCGGGTATGAAGGGAGACCGAGCACTGTTTGCTTGCTTCTCAGTAATATCTGTCAGGAAGACAGAAAATGTCAATCTTTGCATCAATACTTTATCTGCATTTCCTATTTTTGATTTGCATCATTTTGCAGGTCACTGCCTTGAGAACAGCTGTGTATATTTAGGTAAATGTTTTGGACTGTTGTTATGCTATTTAGTAAAGTAAAAAGAAATCCCTCCCATTTTTAGTAAAGCGTTAATCATAAATGCACTGGTTAAAAAATTAACAAAACATTTTCTAGATTCACTGCATCATATCTTTAATAGTATCATGTCAGAGCAGATACTTGAATAATAAAATACGCTGTGTTGCCACATTGTGAACAATTATAAAACCTACCCTTTCCAGAATGATTTAGCTTGCAAATATTATTGCAATCAAAGAAAAAATGACAAAAATAACACACTCTAACCAAGGCCCATTCCCATTTTGATCGATCATATGCATGAAATACTTTAAAATATTGAATGGTGATTTAAGGCCAAGTATAAATGTTTTGGCATATTTCATTCTTGCACCTCTTTAGCTTTCTCCTCTTCCTCTTCCAGCTGTTCTTGCAGAGAACTGCACGCCTGCTGCAGAGAGGACACCTGCTCTTCTGTGTCCTCCAGTGCACTGATAACAGCCTTCAAGTCTTCCTGAAAGTACAGTTTATCCCTTACAGAACAAAACTGATCCATGCTCCTAGAGCAGAAGTGGGCAAACTACGGCCCGCGGGCCACATCCGGCCCACAAGGCGTTTTATTCCGGCTCGCCGACGTTGTCCAAATAATGTTTTTTTTTTCAAGATGGCGCCGTCACGCGGAAGTCAGTGGCAGTAGCTCTGTCCACTCTTATTAGTTTTTCGTGTTTTACAGCCCCTCTATCTTTTTTAAATACATTTGAATACTTCTTGATACATTCCTTTTTACTTTACTTTGTACTTTATACTTTTTACTTTGATGAGTGATGAGTATGTTAATACTTTATTCCTTTTTTCTGTTTATGTTTCATATGTACTGTTAACGGATGCACTTTTTTATATGTATCGTATCTTGTGTTGACCCGGCCCATCTGTCAAAATTTTAAAGTCAATGTGGCCTCCGGACCGCAGTAAACCGCTTACACAGAAAACTCTCACCTCCAGGGAATCAAGAGTTTGCTTTACAGCTGCATACTTTTTACTCTCCTCCCGGTGGCGTTGCGATGAATCCCTACTAAACCCTTCAGATTTCTGCACAGGAACTTGAAGCTCAGCACAACAATTTAGGAACCTAAAGAAGAAATTTATATAAGACTTGACCTTACCATGACTGTTTCCAAATTGTAACTCACCTATTTTTTAAAGTATTTAGATGTTCCTGGCTCCCCTTCTCTTTCCGTCTCAAACCGAGAGTACTCCTGAGAAAATAAAAATAATTATATTCATCATATTAATATGAAGAATATTTATTCATTTTCCAGGCTACTTATTTTCCCCAAAAAAATCCATACATGGGAAAACATTGTCAAATATGGAGACAGGTTTGTGACGGTATTGTTGTTATCGAAAAATAGCACCTAAATTTTGTTTTGTTTAGCGATTGTTTATCAATCAAATGATCTAGAAATGGTGATGATCCAATGCAGATATATATCATCATGAAAACTATAATGTGATGGAGAGCATCCATGAAAACATATTCCAAGAATATACATTTTCTGTGTTTTTGTGCTTATGTTTTCACATCCACCTGCTTTTAGTAAAACAGTTCAACATGATCTGGCTGTGGCCTTTCATTCAATAAGCACAGTTTACAGTTAAAACACTTGTAGGGAACTTTGTTTAACATTATAAGAGTTAAAAGCAAACCCAAAACTTACAATATTTCAAGGTTAAGTATATTCTCCACTGCAATGACAGAAGATCTCTTGATCTTGGTGAGATTCTTCGATCCTTTACGTGCAATGTCGAGAGATATATTAAAAATAAACGTTGTGTTATCAAACCATTTGAAATTATTATTTTCGGACAATTTTAAACAATAACATTAGAAGCAAATTCACATCTCGGATGTTTAGCAGTGAGCATAACTCCATTCAGTATAGTAAACACATCAATTCAGTGTTTAATCAATAAAGCAAGCATGGATTTCTGACCTTTGCGTTTCTGGTGTTTCCTCTTGCCATTGTTGTCGTCAGCCTGTGGGGAAATATTCGGGAAAAATTGAAAAATATAAGTTATTTGAAAAACTAACCTGATGAAACAGGAGTGCCACTGTTGTTTACCGGATGATCGCTTGCTGGAAGAACCTTTTTTGACTTGGCAGTTGGACGTGGAGGTTTTGAGGCTTCCCGATTAGAACCACGAACAGGTTTCATTTGTATCAGTTATAACTCTGAATAACGCTTTAGATTAAAAAAAAACAAATTATATTCACATCGCCGCTTATTTAAGCGACACCATTTCCGCGCGTGTTTCATGTGAACTGAAAACACCCATGCCTTATAAAGCAACCCCAGTGTTGTCCTCCTAGGTACAATTTGTCTTAGTTATTAATGCTTTATCCAAAATAGTGTATATACAATGTGTCTCTAACTTTACATTACGTCTTAATTGTGAAATAAATAAAATAAATTTAAGTTTTTTCTAAGGGCCGGGGTCAGATGATTACCTGTAAGTCCTCGTTGGGGGGAAATCAAACGCACGAACTGGTTTAAATTTCATGACGGAGATGATAAAATAAAGCTGCATGGTAGTTTTTAGAGTTTATAAAAAACAACACAAAATTCATTTTCTGTGCTCCCTATCCTTATTTTTTAGATAATACAACATGACACAATTTGAAACATTGACGAGGATAGTCAACAACACACGCATGCCCATGTGGCGGCCATATTGGTGGGGGCAACATTTCCATCAATTTGAAAAATTATTCTAAAAGGGTCAGTTCTCAACCTATTCTTGTGATTTTTTTATCATTGTCAAAGCATGTATCATTACTGAAAATTGGCAAAAAACACAATCAGCTATTACATGTTATTCCCAGTTGTGTTTATATGGCATTCTTCTTTACTAGAGGCCTAGGAATGTAATGTGTTAACATGGTTTGTGTGTGAAATAAGTAAATATCCATCATACTTTGACTTACTTTTTTATTGATCATATGAAATGGGAATAATTTTACATGATTTGACAAAAAACTATGGTTTTGATTAAAAAAAACTAAGACAAAAAACATATGAACAACAAAAATTGAGTCCCGTGCAATCCAAAAAGCCAAAGAACTTTCAGAGCAAAGTTTTTTTCCAAATTGCACTAAAGTTGATCGGGCAATGTCACTGTCAAACTCGGTCGTCGATGTCTTTCAAACCCTCCCTGGATTGTAAAATTTTCCTGTAAAACGTCCATGATTCCTAAGATCAAACGGGCTGAGGACCTTTCTGACACCAAGCATGTTTCCCTGGACGATCCTCTTGAAAGTCCATGGGTTCTGGTTGTTTACCTCCATGTCTTCTTGAGTCTTATGGAAAACTTCCAAGCTCTCTCTACTCATCACCTGCAGGAGGCACAATTGTGTAGTTATTAAAGTTGATCTAGTTTACCTACCTTTTCAGGGGGAGTTGCTTAGGGCTCTGACCACATCCTTTAATTGAAATCAGTGCTTTATTTTCTGTACCTTAGCAGGGAAAGGAAGTTTCTTTGCTATTTCAGTCAGGAAATGCTCAACTTCTCCCAGTTCCACCTTTCCTCCAACTTCCACAATGAGACGTCCGTAGCGGATAGGCGTCACGTAGTGGTCAATGGCTCCTTTGCCACCACCCATGCGCTGACCGAGCCCTTTGCGTGTGATTGGCTTGTACGGGGCATTGATGCGCCAGCGGGCAAACGTGTTACGGGAATCCATCTTTCGGTTGACAGTTAGACGCATCATCTCCAAGTGCCCCCAATGGAGGTAGCCCCCACCCATTGCCTTAGGATCAGAAATCCAAGGGAGTTAAATGTCCTGTGCTGATATAAAAGTAATACATGGAATTGAAGTCAGTGTACAATATATGGACTTACCACAATTGCGTACTGTCCAGACGTGAAGGTATTTGCTGCCCTAGCCGGCCCTTGAATATCCCGTAGTTTCTTCATCTCCCTTTTAGCTTTTTTAAAATTGGGCACCTTGTTCAGAAACTTCAGTTTGGGTTTCTCTGGCAGCAGCACATCTTTAGAGAAATAGAAAAAATAAGGCATTGTCACATTGCAGTCTTATAATCAGGTCCAGTATACGAGAATCTATACAAAAAAAGGAATAGTTACCACTGTAGTCAGGAGGGATTTCAAATGTGTTTAGTCCAGCTGTGAAGACTTTTAAGTGGCTGTGCAAAACCCCTAAAAACAAACATTGGCAAATAATAATAATAATTTGATCCAACCCATTTAGGTTATAGAATCAATGACAAGATAGATTGAGCCAGATAGCATCATGTTCTCGTTTACATGTCATGGTTAAATACGAGCAGTAAAAAAAATCCCAAACGTAATTAACACCATTGCTGATTAACCAACATGAAACTGGAGCCAATGTTAATACAATTGATGAACTTATAACTTACCGTGATGGTGACCATGGGTGCAAACGGTGACCACGCTCCCAACTGCTGCCTTGATGAGAGAAATCATGTCAATTCTAATGGAAGCACGAAAACAATTACAACATCTCGGTTTGGTGTCACCGTAATAATATATTGAGTGACTTTTTATTATTTTAAGCGCTGCAATGCACAAGGTCGCACTCCCCGGTAAGCCACGTCACATCCGTTATTTTCTAGGGTTTACGACCGCCACCTGTCGGATAGGAGTGTACTGATAACGCTCACGTGATAGACAACACATTAAGGGATTTCTTTATTCAGACATTGATGGACGTTGGCCAATGTGACATTGAATAGAATGTTATTTCTTCCGTGTGAATGTTGCTTTGGTACATCTTTAGTATCAAATATCTAAAATACATATACAAATGTACAATCTTTCTGTTATTGACACTCATTTACTGCTTAACGTGTTTTCCATAGGAAACATTATATACAGCAGTGGGTAGTGAATAAAAACAGAGGAAAACACAGATTTGCTTGCATCCTTCCCAGTTGATCTGAGTGAAAATTCTCATAAAAATGCAGGTTTTCTACTCAAGCAAAATTCACTATACATCAATCTTACACAAGCTGCCCACAAAGGTTGTGAACATCCAGTTGTCTTGATTCAACCTTTGGTGATTACCATAATGTGAATGAGCAAAAGACACTTGTCTCAAGTGCAATTTGGCATGAACAAAATTGATCGTTTTCAACAAGGTATGCAAAATATAAATGTGGTTCTTAAATCCCATGATACAGCAGATCATATTTCGGGATGTTTTTGGGGTCGATGGGACTCTGGACAATCATTTTCCCCCGCATGGCGCCTCTGTATATGACCTCAATAAGATCCATGAAATCTTGTTTGGTTTTGAAGCTGCCAACAAACTTAGTGTGATCTGGTGATCTGAAACAAAGAAAATGACATCATTGTAGCTGGTGTGGGTTTTTCTCATTTATTTTTTAATAGCTCCAATGCTGAGCAAAGAAAAAGACAGTTTTAACCATGCTGTAAATACAATTGCATACAGCTACCCGGGCCCATGAATGATTATAGATTGAAAAAAACACTTTGGTCCATATTTTGTATGAATCCTCATTGAAAGTCATGCTTGCAAAATGTATTTAACCCAAAAATTTGTCTCACCCATAATCCACTTTCATGTGCTGTCCATTGAAAAAGAACACAGTTGATGGGATGTAACTGATATCAAAGTATCTGGTGTAAACAGGAGCTTTATCCACATCGACGATGTAAATGGAGGCCATATTACTCAGATCATGTGAAGTTTTTGACAGCTGCAAAGCAACAATAACGATGAAAAAATAAATAGGAATCTGTTAAAAGGCAAATTCAGGAACAGCGGATGACTCACAATTTCATCTATTTGAAGACAGACAGAGTCATCATCTCTCCCAAACCTCAAGACAACCACCTTTTCAGCCACTTTTTTGATAGCGTCGTCTATGTCTTTTTTACTGCTCAATTTTGACAAAAATAAACTCATTTTCAGGCACGGCGAATGTTTATCCGGCGGAGGATGTCGTCACTAAAATCGGTGTTCTACCGTGTGGGGTTCGTAAGGAAAATAATAATCATTTACATTTGGGGGCAAAAAATAAATTGTTTGACTTTTAGTAATTTACTTTCATGCATTTCCCCAAAGAAATAAAAAGTAAAACACTATTATACATAATTTTATTTACCAACTTCAACAAATAAAAAACAATAAATGTATGTAACAGCAATGGCACTACTTTGTTTCAGTACACCATATTACAATGTAACACAGCGAATCAACCTGACCTCCACGCTACGACAGTAGTAATTTTCAATCCCGTGTTAATAATCGCAATGCCGTGGTGAAACTTTTGCACTCCAATGGCCTGCAGAAAAGCTCCAAACCTTATATCAGATACGTTTGTTGTATTTTTTGCTGTTCCCGTCTACTACAATTTGTGTTGACATGTTGGGGCGAGTTTTCAGTCCGCGTCGTTTGAATGAACTGTGGAAACGCGGAACTACAGCGTTATGCCGTGACAACAAAATCCAAAAAATCGGGATTTCGCCGTCCATTCCTCTCTGTCACCCAAGTTGTCACATCCAGACTGGGATTCCACTCAAAGCGGAGAATGTTGACCTGGACAAATGGAAATCTATCCTGAGGTCCCAGTCTTCAACACGCCCTCAAGAAGATACCGATGACCAGGAACAAAGTGATGAGGATGAAATCCCAGAAGAGCATTCACATAACAGTCTGGATGCAGCTCAGGAACTGGTTGCAATGTGGCGTCTGGCGGGGAAACTGGTGCCTAAAGAGCTCTCTGATGAAGAGTTAAAGAACTTTGCAGATCTCACCACTAAGTCTGCTAGAAAAAAATATCTGAAATACCTGTTCATAAGAGAAGGCCATAAACGAGCACACAAGGAGAAGCAACAGCGAAAGAAAGCCGAGCGGGAACTGTTACTCGAGCAAAGGGGAGATGAAGATCCAGAGGAGGATCAGAAAGAATACAAGAACACATTTGTGCCTAAATTATGGGATCGCGACCTGAACCGAGTGCTGGGATGGAGGAGTGTCCAGGCCATGTTGTTTGACCAGCCTCTGGTCTTTGACATGAGCTATGAGTCCAACATGACCAGGCGGGAGCTTGAAAACACTGTCAAGCAGCTTTTGGAGGTGGAAGGTTGGAACAGACGTGCAAAAGACCCTTACCATCTCCATTTTTGTAACCTTCAACACAATGGAGCTTACATGAAAGAGTTTCTCAAGCGCTATGGTGCAGAAACCTGGAACAACTTGCTTCTCACCCACACAAACAGACACGCAGTTGACATGTTTCCTCGTGAAGACCTCGTATACCTCACCGCAGACTCCCCCAATGTTCTCCGTACATTAGATCCATCGAAAATCTACATCGTCGGGGCGCTCGTGGATCGGTCTATTCTCTCCGGTTTGTCACTGGCCAATGCCAAGCGCCTAAAGTTGGCCACAGCACGTTTACCACTCGATGAGTTCCTCCACTGGGAAATGGGAGCCAAAAATCTGACCCTGGATCAGATGATTCGGATAATGCTCAGTTTAAAAGAAACTGGGGAATGGGGGCAGGCTTTGGAATTTGTACCCAAGAGGAAACATGATGGCTTTTACCAGAAGAAACAACAAATAGACAACTACAGACCAAGCGAGAATGCAGACAGGTTTTCAAAACCCACAGCCATACTAAACAAAAATACTGTTACATACAAATCGAAACGAGAGTCCGGGTTTCCTGGGATGATCAAAATGTCTGGACCTCAACAAAATAGAGAGACAAAACCAGCTGGAACCAGAGTACGGACATCTCTTAAGAGCAACCTGGAAGGAATGCGTGAGCGCAAAAAGTGGTGGGAAGATTAAGGAGATGTTCAAACAGGCAATTTTTTTATACATTTACCTTTGTGAGAATGTCATTAAAGTGGACAAAATAATTCAATGTTCTGGAGTATTTTGCTTTTCTGTAAAGAATATCCACTCCACAGTCCGTCTATACAGGAAAACTTTGGTCTTTATTAAATTAGTCAAAAAAAAACAGTACCACAGTGTCCAGTATTTTGAAGGACACACATTACAAGTTAAATACAATTTCAAGTTTCCTACACAAATACAGTTAGTTATACTATCATTTTCAAACTACTATAAGCATCTAATTCCCTCCCTTGGAAACCGGCTTATAGTTTTAAAAAAAATGACAGTAATTCTTTGCAATAGAAGCAAAAATGTATTTGGTTTTTTTTCTAATCTGTGTAACCACTCGTCTCTGCAAAAATAATCCCAAAACATGATCCTAAATATTTACAGATGATCTCTAACTAGGAGCAAGCAACCTATCATAAATAATTTAATTTGAAGCACATACATTGGGGACATTGATTTTTTTCCGTCCAAAAATCAAATTAATTTAAAAAATATAAGCACCAATTCTTACAAAAGAACTGCCACAAGAGAAGTATACTCATCATGTTCTCCTCCTACAGCACTTAACATCCAGTAGAAAATGTAGCAATGTAATTAAAACAGTATTAACACAGAGCTTGGATAGGATAAGTGGGCTTGGTTATGTAAATAATTTGCTAAAAAACATAAAGAATAAGATCATTTGAGGGAAGGAAAAAAAAACGATGTAGCAGGCCATTGTTAAATACTGTATGGTCTTTTTGTATTGATGTAGGTGATGACGCTGGTCTACAGCACGATAATGTCTCCAGAGCAGCGTTCACAGCAGTTGAAGGTGATGTTCTCGTAGCGAGTGTACGGGTGGAACCGGCCAATGCTCTTATTGCTCAGAAAGTTGTTGGGCGATGAGTCTATAAGTGGAGATTCCGCCTTGCTTTCCGTACAGGAGATTGGGTCTAAAATTTTCAATACCTACAACAGATAAACAAGGTAAAGAGTTTCACGAATCCCATTTGAAAGTGCTGGAATATTTTTGAAATTGAGAATAATGTGTACCTTCCCAGCCATTTTTTCTGCTGGTGTGTTACACAGCTGATCAGATGCTGCACTGCTGCCTTTGACCACAATGCTACCTAACAGGTGGGAATTGATGGCATCTGCTAGTTTGTGATTGGCCGCCGCCAACTCTCCTGTGCTGAGGGGCTGTGCACTGGGATAGTATGTCTGCTGTCTACCCCACTGAAGGGACACCAGGAGCTGCTCCAGAGATCTGATGATGAGTACAATGGGAAGAGTTAGTGCTCAGAATCGAATGGCTACAAATGCAATTTCATCACTACCCCAAATGTGCTTTTCAAGCTGAAGTCTGCCCTTGACTGGCAATTTCCTAATTCCTGCCTAACGTCTAACTTTCCATTCACAATCAATTAGGCCTTGTGCATCAATCTTCTGCATTTAACATTTGTCATTTCTCTTTTAGCATTTAATATATATTACATTGCATTGTGCATCAATCTACTATGCTTTACCATTGTAATTATTGTTTTATTGTTTACTCATGGGTTTGATAAATGGTGAATATTTGTCTTAAGTGCTTCAGCAGTGCAATGCAGTTTTGATTAACAAAAAAAAAAGGCACACTGTCAGTTTTGGAATTAAAGGGGGATTTTAAGTGCGCCCTACAGTCCAAAAATACAGCAGTCTATAGCTTCAACTATTATTAATGAGATAATCATGAGCGATGAAGCCCCTCAATGAGTGTATATATTTATTACCTGTGAGTGAGCAACATTTCCCTCGAGAAATCCTCTCTTTCCAACAACAGGTCCTGAATGGCTACTTGTGCTTCTCTGGTCTGATGCTGTAGAGCTGTTCTGGCATTAGTCAACTCCTCTGTCATCACTCTATAAGTAGACAAATTGAAAACATAGAGGTGGGAAGGGGTCAATCTACAAAACTTGAATAAATAGACACTAAATTGCCGTCCTCTGTTTTCTTTTTCACCTAAATGGGATGCAATAATTTGACAATCTGTGATTTTGTCAGATGTATTCAGTCCAATGCCATGCATTAGCAGCACCATCCAAATTGCAAACCGGCAGTTAATGTCTGTTTCTTACCTGCTGGCCAGGAACTTGCTCCTCCAAACATCACACTGTATACTCATACGCTCCAATTGCTCTGCCGTATGTGACAAGCTCTTAGCCAAAGCCTCATTCTCCAAACACAGATGATTCTTCTCACGTGCAACACGCTCAAATTGGTACTGAAGATCATCACCCATGGACGCCACCAGCAGTTTCTTCAGCTCACGGTTCACCTATGTCATATCAAACTCCAACTTAAACTCAAAGTAATACTAGAACTACGTCGTACACTTCAATTGGCCCTTGCCTCTGTCTGTACACGCAGTTGATTGGAAAGACCCTCCTTGTCTTGTAGCAGCCTGCGTTCCGAGTTCTCAAGCTTCTCTAGCTGTCCTTTCCAGTCGTCCACCGATGGCTGCGGGGACGAACTTCGCTCTTCCGCCAGTTGTCCAGAGTCTCCTTTTGTCTCAACTATACGGCTATTTCTGCTTATGGCAGCTCGAGGAATGATGATTCTTACGGCCTCGACCTCCGTGCAGGCCTCCCTGCTCACCCTGCCCAGGTGGAGAACGCCAAGAGGTTGTGGGGCAATAGCAGGAGGTGGATTGGAAATCTTGGGGCTGCGTTGGGGGCTTGCTGCTTTGAGAGGAGTGAATGGCAGACCCGTATCTGAGCTGAGTTCTAAGGTAGACAGCGTTTTCTCAGTTTCCATGCCATCACCAGCAACTCTTACTGGGACACGGGCAGAACCTGGAACACAGGACAACACTAAAATGTGCTCATGCATATCATATGATTAAATCTAATGAAGCAACATACCCCTCACAGCAGCAGTCATGATGGTGGTCGTTAGTTTCAAACTGGTGGCGAAACAAAGGTAAATCCACTGGCTTCCAAATATTACTCTTTGGGTAGACGTCTAATGAAACAAAAATAAAACAAGATATGACTAAAGACACACTAGTTATTTCGCAAACGTGGTTGCACCTCCAATAAAGCAATCGATAGTCAACTATAGAGATGGAAATAAAGTAATCAGATGGGGAATGATATCTCCCTACATGGCTAACTTTATGGCTAAACAATTGTTGCAATTACGCAAGGTAAAACGCCTCCATAACGGCAATGAACTATAAGAATTTGATCGTTTAACATCAATTATATCTAACGTGTTCAGGTAATATATATGGATACATACCACTTATCACTTGACAATGGTTGTGTAGTTCAGAGTTGTTTATTATGGTACCGGATATTGTTGGCATAATGCAAGTCGACAGAAAAGATACACACACAGGCAAGTCATTACCTATCATTTTTAGGTTGGATTTACAATTTTACAATATCAAACATTTAACAAAAACATTATATGAATTCATCGCCCTTTTAAAGAATGTATTAAGAGACAATTTTAATATATTTTTTAGGTCTTACCTTGCATGTAAAAAAAACGGAGATAAAATAAAACCGGAAATACTATGAGGAACACCTCTTGTCGGTTGTTGTTTTCCTATCGGACAAAGTTGTTGTTACCCAAAATAACATGAAGTTTAGTCTTCTGTTTATTTTGGTCTAATCGGACTGTCTTGTTTTAAATTTAATCATGGGAGTGCATGGACTTTGGCGGCTGTTGGAAAGCACAGGAAAACCCATTAATCCTGAAACGTTGGAGGGTAAAATTCTTGCTGTTGGTATCCCTACTCCAGAGATATGATCCATTGTTTATATAGCATCAATTCACCATCATCCTTGTTGTTGTGATCAATTCTAGTCTCTCAAACACGAACCTTAACCTAGCACCAACAGATATCAGTATATGGCTGAATCAGGCCGTGAAGGGTGTCCGAGACCGTGAAGGCAACAGTGTGCAGAACGCCCATCTTCTCACTCTCTTCCACCGCATCTGCAAGCTCCTCTTTTTCCGAATCCGACCAGTGTTCGTCTTCGATGGCGATGCTCCTCTGCTGAAGAAACAAACACTGGTAAACACACAATTTAGATTTTTCCTCCATTTTCTGAACCGTTTTAACCTCACTTGGATCGCGGGGGGTGCTGGAGCTTATCCCAGCTGCCTTCAGACACGAGGCGGGGGACACCCTGAATTGGTTGCCAGCCAATTGCAGGTCACAAGCAGACAAACAACCATTCACGCTCACCCTCATACCTAGGGGCACTTTAGATTATCCAATCAGCCTACCATGAATGTCTATGGAATGTGGGAGGAAACCGGAGTGCCCAGAGAAAACCCACCCAGGCCCGGGGAGAACATGCAAACTCCACACAGGTGGACCGACCTGGATTTGAACTCAGGACGCCCACTGCGAGGCAGACACGCTAACCACTCATCCACCGGGCCCCCCTTACAATTTGGATTACTATCTTGATAAACTTGATTGCATCGAGATTATTTTTGGAATGTGGATTTTTTTTCCCGTAGGCTCTGAGGAGGCAGAGAAAGGAAGAGTTGACCCAAGAGTCCAAAAAGACTAATGAGAAGCTACTCAGGACATTTCTGAAGAGACAAGCTATCAAAGCTGTGCTTGGAGATGACAGGTGAGGACAGTGGATAGGTCTTGCTACTTCATATTTTATTGTGTGAAGACTTAACATTTGATGTAATAAATGAAACTTGTTTTGCATCTCTTCCTCAGTAAGGATCCTCTTCCCAGCCTGTCAAGCATAAAGAGAAATGAGGTGGATGACATATATGTTCTGCCTGCCCTGCCACAAGCAGATGAACAGAGAAGCAGGTCAGAATATTGTTCTCTTCATTGGTTTGAACAATTTGTCATTGCCTAAAAAAATCCACAAGTGTGCCTTATATATGAAACAAATCTTAAAATAGGCCATTCATTGAAGGTGCACCTTATATTGCATAAAATACAGGATTGACAACATTTTGCCTTTTTTTTAAAGATTTTTTCTAACCAGATTTTTCTTATTTGTCACAGCTCAAATGAGGAAGAGGAAGAGAGCGAGTCTGAGGATGTGGTTGGGGAAATATATGGGGTAACATTTTTTTAATTATCTATATTTGTGCTTTTGTTGTTGTTGATATTGTCAGTGTTTGTGTTGAGAATACTTTCTCCATTGATATGAACACTCAGCCTCAATTTAATAGGGTTGAGTTTGTATTTTAATAGCACTCCATACATATAGTTGAGTAATATTTGCTGCGTCCTTCAGGGGTCTGAATATTTTGGTGACCCTAACTCTGTGGACATCAACTCAGAAGAATTTGCATGTCTTCCATTGGAAACAAAGCATGAAATCCTCAAAGACATGAAGGAATTTGCGAAAAGGCGTCGGACCCTTTACCACAAACCTCCAGAGGTACGATCTAAGTCACATTCTACATGTCTTCACAGCTAAGAAGGTATACACACATTTGAACCTAATTCCCTTGTAGGTCTCTACAGATTTCTCCCAGTACCAGTTATCTGGCCTGCTGCACAGAAACAAGCTAAATCAACGTCTAGAGGGGGTGGAAAAAGAAATGAATCAGAGCAATGCACCGCCGCTCTACAAACAGGAGCAGCAGAATCATGATGTTGAGTCCCGTCGACTTGTCTCGGAAGACAATTCTCACTACATCCTCATTAAAGGCAAGTACATTGATCATTTTTGGTATTTTTATGTTAAATAAGTAATACAAAAACCCATTTTACAGACCAGCATTTTTTGTTGTTTGTCATGGAACAGGGCGATAATAATATTGCATTACAATTCAGTCAAATGCAACTGTTAACCATGTCAGGGACAGTGAATATCTATCCGAAAGTTGACATTTAAGGCATTTAACCTTTTTACAGAACAAGTAACTATTGTTGGTAATTTGAAGAAAAAAAAGTTTCTTTGTCCCTCCCAGTCAAAATGGATTGGACGTCCACTCCTGTCAATGGCAGCCAATTAATTAGATGAGTTCCCTATAATAAAAACAACAACAAATTCATGCATGAAAGGGTTATTTGCTGAATTCTAAAATAATCCTAAAATCTAGGTGGTTCTGGTATACTTGTATTAGATTTTAGTCAGAAAAAAAAAGGAAGTTAATATTCACATACAAATGTAACTGGTTCCAATTGTGATTTGTTTTTCTGCAATACAGGCTCTACCAAAAGTAAGAATCCTTCAGAGAGGGAACCTGCCCCTGCACCCTGGACTGGAAACGCCCTATCAGGCTTTATAAAACGAGCAGTAGCTAAACCAGAACCCTTGTGGTGTCTCGTCCCTGAGGAAGAAGATAAAAAGCAAGTTTCCTTTTCAGGGGACTGTAAAGTGTCAGAGGTCATTTCACCCCCTTCGCCTCGCACGCTGAAGGCTATCCAGGCTGCCATGAGTGACAGCTCAGAAGAAAAGCGAGAAGACGGGGATGGTAGCATTTCTCCAAGAACTGTGCTCGCCATCCAACAAGCATTGGACGAGGATGGCGAAGGAGTGAAGCAAAACACTTTAAACAGCAGCTCTGCCACAAAGTTGCAAATCGACATCAGTAGTCCGGAGGAGGATGAGACAGAACCTGATGCTGTTAAAGATTGTGTTATAGAAAAGACTAGTTTGAAGGAGAACACCATCGGAAAAAGTATACCCGATGACTTGTTAGATATCGGTTCTGATTATATGGAGGAAATTAATGGACAAAGGAATAAAGTCGTTCACTTTGCAGGAGCTATTCATGAAGCGAAGGGTGGGTCTGATGGACAAAATATGGGGGAAGAGATGAGTCAAGTGGACAAGGACATGCAACCTGATAATATAGGTGACTCCATTCAAGGATTCATGTTGGAGAAGGAGCCTCACACACGTGATACTGCTGAAAATGGATCGGATTATCATAGGGAGACTCAGAGTCGCATTGAGTTGCCCGAGTGGGGAAATAATCAATTCACTATTGACAGTGAATCAGAAGGTAACAGAGCAGATGCATTCAAAACTATGAGAAAATCTAAACTAATTTAAAAAAAAAAACATGTTTCTCCAGAGAGCTTTGTGGAAGTATCAGAAGAGGAACTTGAAGCGGATATAAAGAAGATCCATGATGTTGGGAATTTGCAAACTGAAAATCAGTCCAGTGCTGCACATGTTGAAAACCAGAGCCCGATATCAATTGAGGAGAACGACAATGAAACACTGCCTGGTGAGGAAGTGGAATTGGAGGAAGAAAAAGAGAATGCATCCTCTTCAGCTCCTGCAGTCAATGAATGGGAAGATTTTGATGCAGTACGTACGCGGTGTCGGTTATTTTTGCAAGATCCATCCAAAATCAACTAGAAACACAGTGAAAGCCATTCTAATTCAGCAGTTGAAGATATTTTTGGCATTTTTGACATAGTATAGAATTGATACATAGTTGCTCCATTCCTCACAAATATTTTTAGGCTTTTAAATGCGGGTTTCTAACGATAGCTATTTCAATTTGAAACAAAAATGGTCTTTCGTGAACTCTGATCAAGCGATGACATCTTTTTTGGTGAAACATACAATAACTAAAACATTTTTTTAACTGGACTGTACTCTGAAGAAGTATTCTTTGTTTCTGAAAGATTTGTCTTTCAACACTGACAACTAATTTAGCACATACTGTATGTTTGTTCTGGGGCAGGAGGAGCTGCAGTCTCTGGAGAGCTCTTTACAGGTGGAGCAGAGCAACCTGAAAGAGCAGCAAAAGCAACAGGAAAGGATGGCCAACACAGTCACAGGGCAGATGTATCTAGAGAGTCAGGTCAGTCAAAACAGCTATTTAAAAAAAAAAAAGGTAAAATTTAAACTGCTTGTGTGACTTTGGTAATTTGCCGTTTTTTTAAATTTGAAATAAACCTAAAACCAATTTGTTGATTGTTCTGGTGATTCCAGGAGCTCCTACGGTTATTCGGTATTCCGTTCCTGGTGGCACCGATGGAGGCAGAGGCACAATGTGCCGCCCTGGACAGAACCGACCACACCAATGGCACCATTACTGACGATTCAGATGTTTGGCTGTTTGGAGGACGACACGTCTACAAGAATTTTTTCAACCAGAATAAATATGTGGAGCACTACCAGTACTGTGATCTGCAAAACCAACTGGGTAAGTGACCTCCACCCATTTTCATAACAAAGAAAACTTAGTTTTTTTGCTTCATTTCAGAGTTACTTCACATCAAGTAAGGGTGTCCCAATCACATACTTTTGAGATCTAGTCACCTGTATTTGAGAATCTGCCAAAACCACTCATCAACCTACAATTGCACTGATGAAAGAACCCTATCAGTTTCAACCATATAAACGACATCCTCAGTTCTCTTTTTGCCACTTTAAGTCATATAATCCTGGCTGACACTGACATGTATAGATTGAGAGGTTTCAAAACCGTGTTGACAAAGTGCAATGAGGCATGACAAAGTGCAATGAGGCATGCAGCTGTTAATCTGATATGTCTATATCACTCGTATATCACTGACAGGTGTTAATGTTGCCCAGATATGATGTACCATATACCCTACGCCTTACTTATCAGTCTTTTATCTTGTTTATGTCTGGATTTTACAGGTTTGGATAGAAACAAACTGATAAACCTGGCTTACCTGCTAGGAAGCGACTATACCGAGGGCGTGCCTGGGGTTGGACATGTGACTGGCATGGAAATCTTGAATGAATTCCCTGGGAATGGGATGGAGTCACTGACACAGCTCAGGTGTGTTTCAGATTTCACTTCTATGAGTATCACACTGTTGACAGGAAGCAATGGACAAACGTATTGGTGTTTCTGACCATTGCTGTTCACGGAAAATTAATTACATTTAATTCAGGTTTAAAGACTTTCAAGGTCTGTGTGTTTATCCTACACTGCCAGGTTGAAGGGTTTGGCCTCCTTCAATCCAACCAAAAATATTGAAGAAACACGAATGATTTCATTTTCCATTACTAAGACAATTGTTGTATTGTCTTTTTAGTGAGTGGTGGACAGTCGCTCAAGAGAAAAAGCGTTTGACTGACAATCCTCGGGACACAAAAGTGAAGAAAAAGGTGAGGAAGCTCCAACTTCCACCTGGATTCCCAAACCCTGCAGTGGCTCAGGCTTATCTTCAGCCTGCGGTTGACCAGTCGGAGAGTTCCTTCAGCTGGGGACACCCTCAATTGGACACGATCAAAGAATATCCTTACATTTAACCGAATTAGTTTGCAAGACCTGTCTCTCAAAATTATTATTATTTTTTCTTTACTAACCCTTCACATTTTGTCAAAGTCGCTTCGGATGGACCATTAGAAAAACCACAGAGACCCTTCAACCTGTGATTAAACAACTTAATACACAACAGGTAACTTTCAGCTGATTGTAATGTTTTGTAGCTCTGTTATGCTTTCTGATTGCATTTAAAAAGTGACAAAAAATCTGCTGTATTTATTGTAGACTCAGTTGCGGATTGACACGTTTTTCCGCGTGGAGCAAAAAGAAAGGCAGATGATCCAAAGTCAGCGACTACGTCGCGCTGTCACTCGCATGAAAAGAAAGGAGAACGGAAACGTCGACAAGGACTCTGATGAGGAAGTTATCAGCCCATCCAAGAAAGGAAAAACAATTAAAAAGGGCCAGAAGAAAGCTGAAAGTGGAAAAGTAGAAAATGACCTATCCTTTTCCCAAGGCGGATTTTTAGGTTCAGGGGGAATTGGCGAAAATTTGAATACATCTCGGAATGATATGAGTTCCTCTAGCCAGGAGTCACCCATGGCAAAGTCTACCAAGTCTGTCCCACCACAGCACACGACCGAAGAGGGCAGCAGCAGCTCCGATGAAGACAACTATGGTAAGGTTGCTATGGTAACTGCACAACCTGTGTTCAGAGGAAGCACGAGAGGTCGCAGTAATAAAAGCAGGAGAGGAAGAGGGCGAGGGAAAAAAAACTGAGAATGAATCTTGAACAGGAAATGTTTTTGTAATTTGATAAATGGTTTAAAACATTGGGCACTTTTTTTAAGAATGTCAACATGACTAGGTACTATATTGCATTAAAAAATTGAATGAATTTGCCCAATAACAATATCAACTCTTTTTTTTTCTTTGAGTGCCGTGAATGAGTTCAACTTTAAAGTTTTACTTGGGCTCATAACAAGTGTTTTGATTTCATTTATTCATTCATCATCTTTCATACTGAACATCATTGCAAGGGTGAATTGCTGGAGTCTGTCCCAGTGGACTTTAGACGTCTGGTGGAAGAACCAATGCTAATTTTTATTTACATTGTATTCATTTATAAATATATTTGTATTTAAAACAATATATAAAAATCACAACATTGACTAATAATTTAAAAAATGATAACATTTTTTTTCAGGATTAAGTTCAAGATTCACTTTTGAGTAGCTGTCAATTGCAGTGACCACTGACCCTGAAAGGGTTAAAACAAACCCAAAAAATGTTTAGGGTTATTATGTAAGTTTATTGTCAGATTATCAACAAACCACTATAGAAATAAGAACATTGTTTTCCGTTAAACAAAATATTACCTTAATATAACCAGTCTGATGGTGGGGGCGTTACCATGTGGGTGTGTCTCGTGTATAGTTAGTGTGTGGTTATCTTGCAGTTCAGTTCAGATAAAATAATTGGCCTCACAAAAAAAGACTTGCTGCATGGCACAGCTTTTTGTAGAGATTGATCGTTTTCCATATTTAGAAACCTTTATTTTCATACACCCAGTGGCCCTATTTAATGCAGCTCAGTTGCCAGAGCCAGAAGCTCACTTGTAAACTGGGCACCTGTCGCTGCCAGTCAGTCACAGAACTGAAAATGACCACGTGGCACTGTCGAATAAGTAGTTGGAAACTGTCGAATTTGGCGTCATGGGTGTGTGTAACCTAAAACCTGGTGATCTCTAATGACAGGCTAGAGATTTGGTCTTGGGTTGACCTAATCCTAAAGGATTGAAGCGTGGCCAGAAAGCAAAACCAGCCTTTGGATTTTGCACTATTTTCATGTCTGATATAACGTCCACTCATTTGAACATGGAGCCTGTGGAGTCTGAAGGGAGCCCCAAGACTAGAGAGGAAGGTGAGAAACATTTCTAAACCTGTTCACTAATCCCAGTAGAATATTTAGAGTGCTCTGTGTGGTTACTTTTGCAGGACAGTCTCATAAAGTTTACATCCAGCTTTACACGTTAGCTGCAAACATCACAACATTAAGAAGATCGAGTCAAGTCTCGGTTGCCCTTTTGTAGATTATCACAAGTTTACACAAGCATAAAATGGCCTTCAAACACTGTTTTCATTGTTGTTGTAATATAGCATATTTATTTATACAAATACTTCTCCTGTTAACATGTTTCTTAATTTGACTGTTCAACAAAAGTACAATTTTGGCAGAAAAAAAGACTCCAGCTCTCCATCAGGCAACATTATTTTCAGTTAAAATATTTCTTCAAATTCTCGATTGTCACAAATTTAAAACAACATTTAGGAGTACACTAAATTATCACATTTTTTTTGTCTGGTATCTACATGATGTTGAAGGTTATGCTCTCTTGATGTAAAGTCTGCTTACCTGAAATAAGGAAAGTTCTAATTTTGGGATTGTGTGTTCTGTCCATGATGAACTCTAAAGTATTATTTACATCAAGTGTCACTGACTTGGGTATACTATGGGGGGCAATCATTTTAGTGTGTTGACATCAAATGTCTTTCTAATCGCTCCCTTTGATGCTCTTCCAATGTGGTTGGCCACCTCCATTTACCAAGGAGCCCTCCCAAATTAGCCTTGAGGAGGTTTCGAATGTGCTCACAAATCTGGAGGTTCATAGAAGCTGTTGATGGTGGAAACATTTTTTTGCTGGCAAATCTAGGTTTAATTACATTGTAGACCTTAAAAATCTGTGATTTATTTGTCATGTAGCAGTAACGTCAGATTACGGTTTAACATACAAATCTGTTTTAATACAAAATAAATGTGGAGAAAAAAATATGAAGTCAACTAACATGCACATTAAAGATGTTTATAATTATAATAATATTTTGATTTACTACTGATGTTTGTTGTTATCCCTAAGCGGCGTCTACTGCCAAAGAAGAACTTGCAAAAGCCATCCTAGCACGCCAGTACCACCCTTCTGTCATTGGCCCAGAGTCATGGGAAGGTTACATCTTCTCTAACCTGGAGATCCGAATTAAAGAATCAACAGACTTCTATGGAGCTGTACTCTGGCCCTCGGTATAATAGGCAGAACTGATCATAAATGCTGATTTCAAACTATTTAGTACCCCTCTCACCATTTAGGCCATGGTGTTGTGTCACTTCTTGGAGACCAACCGTGACGAGGACAACCTATTGGACAAGAACGTGATCGAATTGGGTGCAGGAACTGGACTCGTCTCAATCGTTTCAAGTCTTTTAGGTAATACAACACAACTTTGTTAAATTTCTACCGTGCATTTGTCATTTTTACATGTATGTAGTTCATCTGTCTTTTTCTTATTTCTTAAGGTGCCAAGGTTACTTCTACTGACCTGCCAGATGTGCTAGGGAATCTCCAGTACAATGTTACCTGCAACACAAAAGGACGGTGTAAATACACCCCTCTGGTAGGTGCCTTATAATAACTTTGGAAAGGCTAAGAATGATTTTCACCGTTTCTTTAAATCTGTCTTCCCTCAAATGCACTTAAATCTAATTTTGTTTGCTTACCATGTGCAGGTTACAAAGCTGGTCTGGGGTCCAGAGGTGGAACAAAAGTTCCCACAAAGCACGCACTATTTCGACTACATCCTGGCTGCAGATGTAGTGTACTCCCACCCTTACCTAGACCAACTCTTGGACACCTTCAGCCACCTCTGCCAGGAAAATACCCAGATTCTGTGGGCCATGCGTTTTCGTCTCGACCCAGAAAACAGCTTTGTGGGTCGTTTTGGTGAACGTTTCCACCTGGAGGAATTGTATGATCTTCCGAGTCTTAGCATCAAACTGTACCGAGCCTGGAAGAGAAAGAAGGGAACTACAGATCAAGAAGAAGCTCCCGTTGAAAACTTTACTGACTAAAAGTTTTTATTATGAGTCTTTCTGAGCTTGTTTACCCTTTTATATACCTCATGCTATAGATGATTGGGATAATCATACTACATATTCCTTTTTTTTGGAACACTTATTAAACAATATTGTGTTTTTTAAGATAAATGTTGTGTCTAAATTGTAATCAGATTAAAATATGCCCATAAAATTTACAAAGCACCCAATTTGGATTAGAAAAAGGAGTCTACCGTATCACAAATGTCCTTATAATACTCAAAAATATTACTAAATGTAGCAGAAGGGACATTTACCTTAATTTTGTTTTCAATTTTTTCACTCTGTACTTACCAAATGTACCCTTTATTAGTTTGATTTTCACTAGTAGTATTACTTGTATGAATACTAGTCTATAGTAGTATTGCAAATTTTATGCCAAAGCATCATTTGATAAGATAGTACTTTGTGAGTGTAGTCACTCTTTTGCCTCACTTCATTTTTTTGTATCTAAATCTTTTTATGACTACTTACTTGTGTGTGCATTTTATGGTGAAGCTTTACATTTTGTAATTGTAGAATTACAATAAAGGCATTCACCGCAATTCATTCTGTGTGTTTCTATCAGACAAAACGTGTTAAACAGGTTAAATGTGATGTTCATTTTCAAAATTAACTTTGGACTGAATTCAAAATCTCTTTAACGATCAAAAACCTGAAACAGTAAATATTGTATGTATTCTCTATATCGGAGGACCCGTGTTTCCTGCTCAGTACCCAAATATATATTTTAAAGAGGGGGTGGTTAAAGGCCTGAGTAACATGAACACAGACTCGAGAGTTCCAGCGACGTGCCAGCTGTCTTCCCCATCAAAGCTCAGATAAACTGTAATTTATGAATCATAAATCCCTCAAACCCCGTAATATCCCTTTGCTGGGTGGGCAGGTGATGGGCATAAACCTGGCCGCCGAAAAGAGCGCCACAGTGGCCCATTGGATTTAAGCGCAAAAGCTTTGTGATCCGACAAGACCAACAGGCTGTGCGTCTATTCATCAAAACAAACTCAACAGCTGAAAGCTATCCCAGTCCCTAAACACACACACACACACACACACACACACACACACACACACACACACACACACACACACCAAACAACATTGAATTGACTTGAAATGCCTTGAATTGAATGATGTTATAGTCATTAAACATGTAAAATGTGATTTAAAGCTTCACCACCAAGTGCAAATAACAACAACAAACAAACAGACAAATAAATAATAAAAAATAATTTAAAAAATGAATAATCAATAAATCAGTAATAATGCTTGGATCAAAGTGATGCTTTAGCATGAGCTATAGAATAGAATATATTCCAATAAAATACAATAGAATAGTTCTTTATTCATTCACAATGGAGCAAATTCACTAGCCATCGCAGCCTAGACAAAACATAGGCAAACACTAATATATATATAAATATGTATATAAATCACTGTCCAAATATTGGCACAATTTAGCAAGCTCAAATTGGTGTATATATTTTGTCGAGGTGTCCTACTTTTACCCCTTTGGGGGGCTGGCTGTGTGATGTAGTTACAAGCAGGCCTGATCCTGTTACTGTCAATATCTGGTGAAGAAACTGAAGCCAGGATCACGTTTTGAGGTACCTACGTTTAACCAATACAATTTGCGGTATCCAACCTCCTCATTCATCTGCTGTCACAACCTAGAAAAGAAAAAGAAACTTTAAAAAAATGAAAAAGGTTTCTTTTTTAAATATATATATACAAGGCCAATGTGTCACATAAATTCAAGTATTAACGACTGTTCGGTCGTATTTTTAGCTTGGCGAACTGATCTGAATCAGCCGTGTACAAAATACGCAAGATGTGGTGATCATGTACCGTGTTTAATACATTCTATTGAGGAAATGTAAGAGGTCTACCACAATGTTGGACGCAGGAAAAATAAACAGGAAGTAGAGTCCCTGCTGGGGTCATGACATCTTGAAAATTATCTTTGTATGTATGTGTGTGTGTCCACTGCTGCTTGTGTTTATTTATCAGGTCTTCAACTCTAAAAATACATGCATGCCCTTGCGATGATGATGATGATGATGCATGCCAATGGTGAAGATAGGAGTGTCCACTACGATGCTCGGGCAGATATCTGTGGATGTATACAAAAATTGCACATCAGAACTCTCCTGGGAGTAAAAAACTAAAGCAGGGGAAGCCAAATTTGAAGGTAAAATTGTCATGTTTTTGTATTATTGGGAAATGTTTTTCAGTTATGAGAATTTCTATTGGGAAAAAAATGGTTATTTGCTATGATAAAAAGCTAAAATGTCTCCTGGATGTCGTATGTATACTCAGTGATTATATACAAAAGTTTCTGGTGTAGTATTTCAGGTTGATTTATGAAATGAGCTTTTAAAGATTGCAAACATGTTTATCTGAAAAGGAAGGTGCTAAAATGAAATTAGATAACAGTACTTTTAAATTGTTTATCCTTACAAAAGTTGGAATGTGTTGAACAGAAAATATCCTGTATTATTATTACTTTTCCTCCAGAAGAAGTATACAAAGATTAGTTTTTTTTTGCTCTATAAAAGAACATTCAAATTCTAAATGAATATCCAAATAATAAAATAGCATCACTCCCTCCTAAAGTGCTTGTATATAATACAAATATACACTTTTGAATTTTTTCCATGTATTATTTTGCTTGTCAGAATCTACCACACATTTGATAGGAATATTTGTGAAAACATCGTAAAGATGGAGGAAGATGAAGTGCAGAAAGAGAAGATGGGTAAGCAAAAATGTCACAGAGGACCATGTGAAATTAGGCCAAAAGTCTATATAGTATTGTTTCCTTTATAGATGAGTCATGCAGGGACGTTGTCCCGAATCAGCAAAATCAAGGCTGGAAGCCGGGTTTCTTCTCTAAGACAGGTAAAGAGATGTATAACTACGTCGGGACAGAGATCGTCATCCAGGAGGCTTTCGACTCCTACGCTGGAATGATATGGCCTGCGGTGAGTCCCATTTTCAACCTCTGTGGTATTGTTCTTGCAAGTGTCATATTTTTGGTATAAATATCTGCAAGGCTTTGGCTCTCAGTCAGTACTTGGACTCCCATCGGACCCAGCTTAATCTGGTAGACAAGGCAGTCCTGGAGATTGGCGCAGGAACCGGCTTGTTATCCATCGTTGCCTCGCTCCTCGGTCAGTAAGATATACACCCACCCCCCACCCCTGGTGGTCTTTGTCCAATTTGTTGACGTCTCATGTACTCTGCAGGGGCCTGGGTGACTGCTACTGATCTTTCAGATGTTCTGGGGAACCTGAGATACAACCTGAGCAAGAATACTAGGGGACGCTGTAGACACACACCCCAGGTAGCCCCCCTGTCGTGGGGGTATGACCTGCAGCGTACCTACCCCACATCAGTCTATCGCTATGACTACATACTGGCAGCGGATGTTGTCTATCACCACAACTTTTTAGATGAGCTTTTGGCCACCATGAAACACTTCTGCAAGCCAGGGACTACTTTGATTCTAGCCAACAAGCTCAGAGTGGAGTCGGACAATGCGTTTATGGACAAATTTAAGAGGGTCTTTGAGACGAGATTGTTGGAAGAATGCGAGTCTTTGCAGATTTTAATGGCCACGTGCAGGGAAAGTGACGAGACAGAGAATTCTCTTGAAAAAGTTGGGACTGAAATGATCTCAGCTGAAGAGTTCACTGGTGAGTGTTTTTTTGATATTTGCAAAGATTCTCAATCTGGAAAATTGGAGTTCTAAATTCTATTGTAGAACAATGGTGGTGAACATGTGGCTCTCAAGCCGCATGTGGCTCCCGCCAAAATGAATGCTTTTTATCATATTTTGTATATACTGTGGCTCTTTGCCTCGTTTCATGTTTTTCTTATTTTTATTCTTTCTGACAACAAACCCAAATTCACCAGGGCCCATTAAAAACAAATAATAAATTATATTTTATGAAAAATTTGGCAAATTGGATTTTTTATGGTGCTTCTGAGGCAAAATTTTGAATTTTATCCAGCATTCTGCCGCCCTCAAAAATGATGGTCATCTTTTTATTGACACTGTCCAAGAAGTGAGTTGACAAACTGTACTTGCCTTTTAATTTTAAAAACAATCAAGTAATTTGATGTGGATTTAAGATTTTATTTCCTTTTTTTTCTTTAATTCAAGACCTACAAAAGTACAGTTGTTTTTAAAATGTTCTACTGATCCAAACTGACCAGAGTGGACTGTTCTATAGATCTTTGGAATGCCGAAATAATATTGTATTTTTGAGTTGTATACAACTGCGTTTCAGCTTTATTTTATACCCCCAGCTTAGAAAAAAAAATGGAAGAGTCCCTAACATATCAAGGATCTTGAAATTAAGACCACTATATCTAGATCAATAAACATTTATAAATGCATACCTCCCTTACAGTGTCAATCAAAATGTCCCTATTGTATTTGTACAGGCAGCATTCCTTAATGTACATAAAGATTTGTTGCATGAGTGTATGTTGATCCAGTCAATGTGATTTAGGAAGCGTGATTCAGGTCAAAGAAAAACAGGCTGAAAAGACGCCATCTTGGATCCCCGCCATCAACAGCGGCTTTGGAAAGGATGCATATCATTACGTGGGACAAGACATTGTGATACATCAATCTACAGATTTCTTTGGAGCGGTCAAGTGGTCAGCGGTGAGCATCCCTTTAAAACAATTTTCTATGAGGCTTCATCCTGTCAGTATGATATAGATATTGTGAGTCCTGGCTATGTTAATATGTATTATTGTTATTATGTCTTATTGTGTCTTTCTGCATTCCAATTTTTTTCCCAGGCACCTGTTCTATGTTCCTTCCTGGACAAGAACAGGCACATGGTAGACCTTCGGGATAAACAGGTCCTTGAACTGGGTGCTGGAACTGGATTGGTTGCCATCGTGGCCAGTTTGCTCGGTAAGCCACCAAAAGTTAAGTCCCCGCCCACACACGTCTGAATATGTGACCTTTTGTGACCTCAGGGGCTTTAGCCACGGCGACAGACTTACCGGAGATGTTAAACAACCTCAAGTCCAACGTGATGAGGAACACTCGAGGACGTTGCAAGTACACTCCCAGTGTGGTAGCCCTGCCCTGGGGTTCCCACACGGAGCTCGCCCAACATCGGTACGACTACATCCTGGCAGCAGATGTGGTCTATTGTCACGATTTCCTAGAGGAGCTGCTGGCCACCATGAAGTTCTTCTGTCAGCCAGGGACGAGTGTGATCTGGGCTAACAAAATCTGGATGGAGTCTGACCTCTCGTTTACGGACACGTTCAAGGAGACCTTTCTCATCACTTTGCTCCATGATGATGGGGAAATACAAATCTACATGGGAAAATGCAAAGAGGATAGTTAAGTATAAAGGAAATGTCATATGACAAATAATAGAAATGCTGTCACCTAAAACAATGGGCGTTTTTCTTTTACAATTTACAAAGAACAATTTGTGAATCAAGCCTATTAACATTCAGGTTATTGTTAGCACACTTTTTATTTTTTAATAATTAGGTTTAATAGAAAAACTTTTTAGTGGATTTTGACACATTGGAAACAGAAATTCCATTTAATACTTTAATAAAGGGAATGAGTGACAGTTAAAAGAACCAATATTTTTTTCAGGATGTAAATAGTTGTTGATTGTGCTACAAAAGGTGTGCCAATGGGCAATTGTATTTGTTTACAAATAGTTGGGACTCTAGGATTTGATATGTGGCATCTTTTTGGTTGCTTGCTGCAATAGTCAATAGAAGGAGGCTATGTAATATTTGACTGTGCCACACACATCATTACTAACAATAATGGTGTCACCAGTGAAAATTGCCGTTACATGTGAAAATAAATGTAATGTTCTTATTAGGTCTTGTTTTACTTGTTTTTGTTTTTTACACATTAAAGTCACCCTTGGACACCATACTAATACATTAGAGTACTAAATAAGTTAACCTTATTTGAGAAGAATGCAAAGTTGCTCATTTTCTTGGGTGGTCAAATGCTTAAAAAAATTATCCAACAATTACAGTATATTAATACAACTGGAAATTATTTTAAATGCTGAGCAAAAATATTGTGTCCTGTTTCCTGAAATGAAAATAATGACTACTATGTATGTTTTCGCTTGATTTTATTCATCAAGGTAAGTAATGAAAGTGAGGGTTGTTTTTTTTAACCAATATAAAAGGAACAAAATATTAAATACCAAATGTTTATTGGTCTTTACTAGAATTAATGAACAAAAAATACTGTCAGAAGGGAAACGAATATGTATATCCTTGACAGCAGCAAAGAAAAGACTGAGGCTTCAATTTGATGCCTGAGATGGACGGCATTCAGTTTGGTGGAATTTAAGGCCTTTTTTCCCCAAATAAACTGTCAATGGTAACAAGAAAACACAAAATAAACTGCAAATGCATGTCATCATTACAAAAGCAAAGGTTTGCCTGGCTTTAAAAAGCGACACCTAGTCAACATACTGTTAATCGTTTTTGTAATTGTCATTGTGGTGACCTAATTAAACAGAAGTAAAAATGTTATTAACAAACAAAGCCCAGTAAAACAAAACGTTGCTATGTCTCATAGAATCAAATAGATATTTTAAATAGGACAACAGCAGTGCAATGCCGAACATTAAAACAATATAACTGGCCATTAACAAAGACATCTTAGCCGCTTAGAGCCATTTTTCTTGGCAGATTCATTGTTGACAACAATATGGCATTGAATTGCATCAACAAATGTTTATGTCCTCTAAACAAATACAACCCCCAAGACTTAAATGTTACAAATTAGTAAAGAAATGGATGGAAAGTTGAAGAGTAAAATACATCCAAAGGTCAAACACCTGCAACATATGCAGCTTTGATTGCTAAAATAAAGTTGAGGTAAGATATTTTTAACATGCAAAATAAAAATGAACTCTCTCAAGAAAACTCACATTTTATCCTTCAGCTATGTTGACACTTTCTTATAAAAAAAAAAAGTCATTCACACTAATGATAAGTTTGACTTTTTGAAATAATTCAAGCTAAAATGACCTTCCAAACAAATAGGTGCTTCCTGAAATCCTACAAGACATGCATATGCAAAATACATCAAAGGGGGATATTACAGTATATACTTATTGCATCATACTATGCTTTGCAACGTGTGTATTTACATCTTTCGATTTCTGTGAACATTTGAAATGCTGCACAGAATACATCTGAAAGCGAAAAGTGAACGTGTACCAGCTAAGCTGGTTACCACCGTTGAGGTCCGTGAGGAGGTCATGCACGGTGGGCCGTGAAGGCAAAAGGGGGGGCCGAGGGGACGGCCATCCTGATGCTGAATCGAGTGTGGACTGATGAAAATAATAATAAAATAAATAAAAAGCATCAGCCAGCTCCATTTCATGCACATATTTTATCCTCTCCTCAGTAAAAGTTACGGTGATGCAAGGCACCACATTACTACTTCAGTTCTGAGGTCTGTTTATTTCAGTTAAAGTCAGATCCTAAACGTTGAAAAGAACTTTTCACGCTAAACATGGCACAAAGATGTGGGGGCAATTCCCTGATGTCCTTGAAATGTTAAAAACTAAAGGAAAATATGAAGAAAAAGAAGTGTGAAGTGCTATCTATAAGCGTAAAGGTATTGATGAAAGCTGCTGACCGAAGAATCCAAGAAAGCCTAAACTACAGAATGGTCCAAAAACAGCTCAAAAACGGTCCATTAATTGAATTGTTTGTCTGTGCTGCTGGTGGCACTTGAATCAAAAGAGATGCTTAATGAGTGCTCTTGGGAAGAAGAAAAAAAATGCTAGCTCCAAACTGCCCTTTCCATGGAAAAAAAAAACAGTCATTTCTTCAGATGACCCTGAGGGGTGAAACTGATGCTTCAGTGTGTTTAATTTTTTTTAGAAGGGACTGTAGTCTGCAGGGTACATAACTGGGAGCCAGTTTTCAGTAAAGTTGGCACAGTGCATCCATTTTAGGTTCCTCATTAGCTGGAAAACAAATAAATAAATAAGTGAGTATCAGCAGAAATGTTAAGTGGAGGTATTAATTTTTTTAGAATTCTCATACTTGGATGCAATTCCTCATGTTCTCTTTGCTGGGCTTCTCCTCCACCATTTTGGAGGTGTATTTTAAGGCTCTGCCATACATTTTGTTTACCAAGGCATGTTTGTAGGAAAACATCAGCACCTGTAAGTAATAAAAGCATGGTTTCATTCAAAAGCAACCAAAAACAAAAAGAGATCCAGTTTGAAGTCAAGCTTAACACAAACAACAAGGGGGGGGGGGGGGGGGGGGGGGTAAAAAGAATTCAACTCACCTTCGAGTCAGTCAGCTCCGCCCACTTTTGGACCTCCCAGAAGGTTTCCATCAGACTGTTGGCCAAGATCTGCGGCGCATCGTCAGACGCGCTCACCTCCTTATCGCCGACTTCCTCGTTTGCGTTGGTTTGGACGGTAGCAACGGCGCCGGCGCTATCCTGAGGTGCGGTGGTCACGAGCTGGTCAGCCAGAGCGCAGCCCTTCCTGCACAGGGCATCTAGCAGAGATGACCTCTGCTTCTCCATATCACTGAAACAGAGTGCACGAGGAACAATTGGCGGTAGTCCTTTTTCACAAATGCGAGGAACGTTATTGTTGGTCTACAAATGTTACTGTACTGTACTTGCATTATTATTTTTGTTTAATGTACACATTTAAAGGGAGCCTCAAGTGGAAGTGCCTATAATCAGTTTGATGTAAGCACTGGGTCTATTTGATGTTACAGATTATTATCTGCTGCTTGTGAAGTTCTGTCACGGCCTGCAATCCGAACACTAACTAACATTGGATGACCAAAAAATTGGCTGATTAGCCGGTCAATTGTTAAGTTATTATTAAAATGAAACGTCGTGCTTTTTGATGATAATTTTGCATCTTCTTTTTTTAGAACAAGGCAAACTGTTTAAGTTATCCAACTTCAAATTATTTTACCAGAATATTTCCCCATCTCTTTAACCTAAGTTACAGAGAACAGACATTTGTATTGCTGGACCGTGTCTGTTTGTTGCAGGCTTGGAGGGAGAGGCAACTTAATGTGCATAAGTTATAGGAAAGTCACATACATCTTAATTGAAGCAGCATCAGGTCGGGGATCCGTCTTCAGGGTGAAGTAAACAGCCAGTGCTGTCTGATCAATGTGGGAGATGACCGTGTCGGCGGCTGAGACCACTTCTCCGAGACGTTTTGCACGCTCCTAAGCAGACAGTCAATGTTAGATTCAACTCATTACTGCAGGATTCAAAATAATCATTTAATGTAGGATGCAAAGTTTGGTTTGTTCTGTAATCCAAATCATTGAGCAGACATTTGTCAGTTTTTTACATTAGTTTGTTTCTTCATTTATTTTGTTATAATGTTGAGCAAATTCAAGCAAAGGTTCAGTTAATTGTTCATTCAGAAATAGAAAGTTTGGATAGTACTCAAATAAACAATTTAGCCCATTCCCTTACTGAGGAAAAGCATGACAGGTCATTTACCTTTTCAGAGTCCAGCTGATGTAATCTTTGCACATGTAGTGGAAGGTAATCTGAATACTTTTCCTTCAGCTCATCATAGATTGAGCAGGAATCCAACCTGACAACAATGGTTTTATATGAAATAAATGGCTTCATGAACAATTACGATTCCCACCCCTCCAAAAGTCTCACTTTGTCATCCACTGAATTTTTAAGTCCCTCATGGCTTCGGCAAACTCCTCTTTGACGTCTTTCTCTTTGTCAGTATCCTTGTCTTTCTCCTTCCCTCCATTCTTGGCTTTGTTGGGTGTGGGTATTAGGTGGTAGATGACTGAAACAATGTCCTGCACAAACACACATTACATACAAATTAACATATGAAAGTCTAACTCCCATACCATACAAAAACAAACATTACAAGCATCTTGAATCATTCACATCAGTTAACTATTTCAGTAGCATTGACAATAATAGACGCATCAGAATCATCGGGCAAGCTGCGGCTCCAGAGCCGCACGTGGCCCTTTAAATTTAAATGACTGTCAATGACAGCCAATGAGAGCAGTTGAGACATGTATATCGTGGATCAAATATCATAAAAAGAAAAATGAGAACAATGCAACTAGAAATTCTGGACACAAGCGTAGGAATATGGCACCCTTCACCATGTCTGATGTTGCAATCGGACCTCAGCTAGAACCAAGCATTGAATCAAAAATCTAACTCAAATTCAATAAAGTAATAGCCCCATTTATATTTCAAGAAAGCTTGCTTATGAAAAAACAACAGTATTGAGAAGAAGGGGGAAAAATTGGTGTTTATAACCTCAATAATCATTTTACTCACCAACAAAAGTCCAACATTTTCAAAAGTTTCAGACATTGAGATAGTGATGACAGATCGAATAAAAATAAAAACAAGAACGAAGGCACCTCCACAAGTTATGAGTATGAGAGCAGTCAGCGCTCAGTTCCACAAAGTTTCTAGCTCATTCAGTACCTTTTTAAACTTTCTTTGTCGTTTTGCAGAGGACTGCCCCTGGTGGTCAGAATAACACACAGTAAGGAAGAGACAACATAAGCATACCAAAATTGATTATTATTATTAATATTATCTTTACATTGTGCTCTCACTTATGGATTGGAAATCCAGCAATCTACCTGTTCAACATGAACTTAAAACGAAACCTTCAAATTTCATCGCTGCCACGCGCCTACGCTTGGATCCACTGAAATGAACACAACTATAAACAAAAACAACAAACACTAGGGCGTACCTTCAAAATAAAAATGTAGTTCAGCGTCAACAATGGCTTTTGCATTTTTTACATTTTGGATTTAATAGTATGACTAAATTGTTTTCATGCAAAATGAAAAATGGAAGACACGCAACTATACAAATAACCATAGTGATGTTCGTCAGCTTCGGGCCCTAAAACGATATGGTACTGTAAGGCAAAACACATAACAGCGATGGTTTCTGAAACCATTAACGTTGAACACAATCCACCATAGATGGATGAAAGAGCCCGTTGCAAAAAAAGGAGCCATTTCTAAACACCACCCAGAAGCATAGGAATTTGTCATTGAAGACGTATTCACACCTGCCCTGTTTGGTCCGGACTCAATCTACGAAGTTGCTTGCAATTGCAAAGATATCGCACCAAAAAACAAAAGAAAGCAAACAATGGACTATAGTTGTGTGACCTAGCTGTTAAATACAATATGGAGAAGTGTTCTCTGCTCAGAAGAATTACAATTTGCAGTTCCCTGGAACTAGGGGCAAAAAGAAAAAAACCTTTCCTTGCTCTTTTGGAACTTGTTGCATCTAAATTGCACTTCTAAATTAATGATATATTATTTTAAAAAGCAAGTTTATCCGTTTGAACATGTCTTTGTAGTGTATTCAATTAAATATGGGTTGAACATGATTGGGAAATCCTTGTATTCTCTTTAACACAATGTTCCAACTATACTTTGAAACTGGGGCCATAATATCTTCACCCATTTCCAGATGAAGAGCAAAAACATGTTGGCGAGTCAAGTTACCGCAGCAATACGACTAATATTGTGACATCGATTTATAACATAAACCAGCAAAACCAGATGGGTTGAGGCAGATGGGAAACAGGTGAGTTACAGCGGATCTCAGGCAGATGACTAAGGGTGGAAAAAATGAAACATGCAAAAAAAGGCAGAGCCAATATAAACCCCCGATTCTTGACAGCAACAAACGACAAACTCTTAAAAGAGAAACAAATGCTTTGTGGATTAAATAGAATTCTAAAATGTCATTCTCAGGATCTTGTAGTGATCTTTCCTAATGTCACATTTTAGTAGCCAAAATTAAGTTGGAGATATTGAGAAGGACTGAGTACTGATTTGAAGAACAGATACAATAAAAAGCAAAAAAAGCTGAAATAACTCACTGCTTTCTTCCCATATTCACTCTTCGCCACAACAAGAGACCCTGAAAGATAGCATCCCGGACTTGTGCCTTTTGGAATCCTGAAGAGAAAGGAAAAGCAAGCGTTTACTAGATAGGAGGTTCAATGGTTGGTCTCGTGCAACTCATAAGAACAAATATGTTTGTTTCTTTTGGTCATTTGCGCCTAAAAATGACTTGATTCACAGATATGTTCACTACAGTTTTAACGTACTTGTCATCTGGCAAGGCTGTGACATAGAAGCTTTGTGTGGACCCTGGTGACAGAGTAACAGAATTTGCTTTTTTCTTGGCCATGAGTGCCACTCGGTGTGTCTCGTAGACATCGGGGCTAAGGGTGGCAGATAGGCGATGGGAGACGACAAATGGCAGGTCTTTAAGGCGCTCTAGTTCACTGGACAACTCATGGCGTGCCTGCAGGCGCACCGTGTAGTCACCCTTTTCCAACTTGAGAGAATACTGATGAAAAAGAGCAATTTGTTTTGTAAAATATTTAGACCCCACACAATTGGGCTTGCAAAAAGAATGGTGTACGTAGACATGTTAAACGACCTGATGTGGATAGGCATCCCCTGAACCCAGTAGTCTTTTGTTTTGATCGAACAGCATCCACAGCTGACTGTCAAACTCAGACTCATAGAGAAGCTCACATAGCAAGGGACAGCTGGGGGTAACCTCGCCGCTCTTTGGCTGCACAAAGTGTGAAAATTAAGAATGCAACAAGACTTAAAATCTACACATGTTGTGTGGTCATGTCTTTTGGAATACCTGGTGAAAACAATAAGTGAGAATAATCTCGTAAAGTTGTCTGTTGTTAGGCAGGACATCCCTCCGTCCCAAAGGCTTTATCTTTGAACTTATGGGTCTGGATGACAGGAAAATATTTAAAAAATTAAAATGGCAACTTACAGTAATAAAATTAGAAATAAGGTATCAATTTACCTGAGAGGCTGAACCCAAGATTTGAGGGTGATAGTCGGAGACACTTCCTCATACCTCAATGGTGATGATACTTCAAAATTTGTAACACCCTCTGATGCATGCTAGTCAAAGACAGACATGGATGAGTCACTTTAATTGTGTCTAAAATGTAATAGTCTGCTTATCTGGGGTATACATGTGTCTCACTCACAATGTGTAGAGGTGAAGGAGAAATATGGAGGCCGTGGAATGAGATGTTGTAGTCAACTGTGACATCTCCCAGGCTTGCCCACCAACGTGCAATGCACAGTTCAACAACCTTGCCTGACTGGAATAGGTGGAAACAAAAACTAAGCGATTAGTAACCCAAACCTGATTTTCAATTTGAAATACATTGTGTTCCTAACGGTATTTTTGTTTTTTATATGTTTAGACAGAGCAAATAATTACACCACTAAAATGTACACACCAACACAGAAAAGGCCTCAGTTAGTGATCCTTTTTCCAAGAGTGATGAAAACTTGTAGAATTCATTAGCTCGGTAAGCTTTCTGTTTGACGAGGTGCACCGCATGCAAAACAAACTTTGAGGACACGTCTCCAGAATGAGAAGTCAGCGTGATCTCTGCAAGGTAAAAAGCAGGATACAAAGGAGTGAATGGTGAATACCAGAAAACATAGGCAGAGCTTTGTTTAGAAGGAGAATAGTGTTATAGCTTTTTTTTCCCCCTTTTACTCTAACCACTACCAACCTGCCCAGGAGGCTCCTTCAGGCACAGTGATGAAGTGGCGTTTTATCTGTCCAGGTCTGAAGTGGACTTCTTTGAAACAAAGCTCGTAGTTACGATTTTCTGTTATCCTGTTGGACAGAGAGGGAGAGAGAAAGACAAAAGAGCACAGTGATAATAAAACCTTCACAAAACTGATACTGAGAGGATGAGCCATAAAAATGTAGCACCTTACTTGGTTGGAATAATAACTGTGATGGGGACTCGAAACAGCGGCCCACAGCCAGGTGCTGCTGTGTCATAACCACATACCTGGAAAAAGAAGTGAACAGAATTAACTGTCATGTCAGCGTGTAGGATCCCAACTCTTTGTGCCTACCTCTGTGTAATGCACACCTTCCCGCAGGCCCACGGGATCCACACGGACATTGACATGACGACATTGGTTCATCAGCTCTAGATGAGCTGGGCACTGAACCCACGGTGCAGAGCAGGTGAGGGCCAAGTGGAGCTGCAAGGATATCCGCTCAGTGTTTTCTGAATTTTAGCCAGAATAAACACAATTTGAAATAGAAATCAAAATCACAATATAAAATAGGCAGTTCAGCCATGCTACTTTTCACTATGCGAATATAACACAATAATAAACTTGCACAAAGATGGATAGATAATGTTAAAGGGGAAAATACCTGTGTTTTCTGGAAAGACTGGTTCTATTCCTACTCCGTGATCTGAGGGTGACAAAAGGTGCGCTGGTTCCCTGAGGTAGATGCCCCTCTGTGAACCCACAGTGACTATGAATCCCAGATGCCTAGTGGGTGAGGAGGCGTTTTGTATGAGGTAGTCCAATGCCTTGTCCACCTACCAAAAGTAGATTATATAATCATTGCACACAATACAATATATTGAGGAAAAATGAGAATAAGAGAGCATTCGGCTGAAAGTCACCTGAATAATTCCATGGCCTTGTGCAAAGACCTCAATGTCATCGACCTTCAGAGCTGTGTTTTCCAGCGCTCTCCTCACTCCAGGAACAGAAGGGTGAATCCCCTGCTGTTTTAATCCTGTAACACACAAAGAAGAATAACAAACCTTATTATTAACTGCGGGAAGCACTGATGTTTACAATGAACCCACCAGAGAGAATGAGAGCGATGCCTCCACAAGCGTTGGGAGATGACATAGATGTCCCATTCATTAGCTGGGTACCACGAAGTGTCCAGTTGGGGACAGATGCAATAGCGCCTCCAGGGGCACTTATGCTGACCCCGAGTGCACCGTCTGTACTAGGGCCCCTGGAGGACCAGGTGTACTGATTGGGGGGCAGCTTCTCCCTCAGGGAATACTCAGCCACCATCATGTCTGGGGTCACGTAGGCGCCAACACCTAAGCAGAGGAAGTATAATGTGAAATTTTTCCAAGTATTTCTTGGATTTTACACACATAATACTCAAGTTATTGTGGTCATATGTACCAGGATTTGTCAGTGCCTGGGAGTTTGCTTTAAATATGTATAAAAATAAAAAAAATAATTTAAAAAAACATTTTAAAAAGCACTTCAGATTTACCAATGACACTGCTGGTTGTTCCTCCGGGACATCCGACTGTTGAGAGGCAGGGACCGTTGTTACCTGCACTTGAAACAAATATGACATTGTGCTTCTGGACAGCCTCAGTGATAACTTCACAAATCCGCCTAGGGAAAAAATAAATAAAGATGACACAACAAATGAAAATCATTTCATGTATAGACTTTTAGATTTTTCAACTTAACAACACATACCCTGAATTGGGCCAGTGGGTGGCTTCTCCATAGCTGTAGTTAACAAGGTCACACTTGTAGTTGATCACTTCAATCATCTTGGAATTGGAATAAGATGGTCAACATGAAAATAGCATAGAAAATGAATGCTTGATTGTCAATGGAGAAAATGATATATTTTTAAATATTAGTTGCATACCGCTCGAATAAGTCCTGTGCCTGTTTCCATGGTACTGAGTCGGGTATCTCCAATCTTCAGAGCTAAGATTTGGGCACCAGGTGCGACCCCATTACGCTCTGGTTCTTCTGGGAAGTACCCTGCTGCAATGCTTGCGACATGTGTCCCATGAGCCCCTTTCAAAACAGAAAAAAAGTCAATTTGGGGCTCTTAGACATTTGCAAAATTCACTAGACACACAGTGATTGATGCTAAATGATAGCAGGTTTTCACATACTTTACCTCCACTAGTGACGATGCAGAGTGTGGTTCCCTCATCATAAATATTGACAGAGTAGTTTAACATTTCAGCATTTCCTAATGTCGCATACTCTTGTGACTCTTTGTAGGATCTTAAGACGATGCACTGCGACAATTCCCCACACTCGGAGGTGTCCATTACAGCCCTGAATAAGAAAGCAAAAACTTTAGGTCTTCCTCAAGTATATAAAAACATTCACATTTACCTCCAGGTGACACCATCATGCCAAAGAACACAGTCATATACAGGGCCAGGATCACTATATTTCTTTTCTAAAGAAACCAGCAACTCTGATTGACTTTGCAACTCTTCCTTCTGTAACTTCTCCACCTGGAGACATAAATATGGATAAATGGCATGTGAAACTTAGGCATGTTAAATAGCATTGCTGCCATTGATCCCCCCTGTTACCTGGGATGGAGTTGGGTGTGAGAGATCAAAATCTTCTGTCCTGCGACAAGATTCAGCTATCGCTGCTCTATGTGCTGGATCCCACATCTTCTCCTTCCGCTCTTTCTGGTAGTATACGGCAAAGAAACAAAAGTAGAGCAGAATTTTTGCTGGTGCAAGAAGACTGTCCTATTATCTGCATCATTTGAATTATGGTCGCTTTGAAATGCTTTCAAAAAGAATTAGGAATGCACCAATAAATCTTTTCTTACCAAGTGCTAACATTGAGGACTTGTTATTACAGTGTACTGGTACTTGACATCTTGCATTTATGATGGAAAAGTGTATTATATCAATTATATATATTTGACAAACAAAAACCATCCTTACCCCCCGTGTATTTCACACAAATATTGTACTCTTTAAAGGTTGCAATTTGACACTAGAACACAAAATATATGACAACTAAAAGATTCCAAGAAAAATGTTAATGCCCCTGTTTTTTTTTCAGAATAGTACACAGAAATAAACACGTACACTATAATGAATAAAGTATAACTAGACGCAGTTCATGTAGATGTTACATGACTGCTGGTGTAAATAAGACGGTCGCCTGCATTGTACATACAGTAAGCCAGGAGGAATATAAAATGAACAAAATATTACTGACCATGTGAAAAGATACCCAGTACTACATTTTCCTACCTGTATTCTTTCTTTAAGGGCCTTAGGGAAGAACTCGTAGCCATTTTTAACTCCAATGTGATACTTCCCTGATGGGTTGACCCAAGCAGAAGGGATCTGGTTGACATAAAACGATACAGTATAAGGCACACTGCCTTGTCTGTTGATATAAACTAATAATACCCAAACTGTACTGTTTAGTTTAGTAACTAGTGATCATCTACAAACCTTCAGTATTCGACCAGAGAGACCAGTTATTGTCCCTTCTTTTGGTTCCACCACTGTGGACATGTTCACGTCACCACTGCCTGTTGTATCAATGATATCAACAATCTTTGGCTTCCCATCAGTTGTCACCTGAATATGAAAAGACAAATAAGTGACAAATCAGTACTTTAAAAAATTAATAAATAACCATTTGGATAATTAGCATTATGATACCCATGGATTTCAAGATTGCTGTGGTTTATACATGCATAAATATGGCGCATTAATTGAAAAGTATAATTTATTAAAATGTAAGATTAGATTTAGGGGTTGATCGCAATTATTTGGTGGATTAAATCCCACTTGAACAGAGACATCGTTCATTTTAAAAAGGGATTTAGATCGGTGTAATTGAAATAATGGAATCATTGGCACATTACGTTATAAAGTTGCGACAATTTGCAGAATGTTTACGTCACAATAAAAACAATGGTTTGAACCGTGAGTACTGTTTTCCAACGGTATGTCACAACCTCAATATATAATTTTATATTTCGTTTATATTTATAATGATCAAAACAAAATATAAAAACTTAAGACAGTCAATGCAGTGAGTCACTTTCCATCTGCTACGCTATTGTGCAAGAAGGCTAACTAGGTGAACGTTCGCCAATTAGTAGTACGTTGCTTTACAAAAGTAAGGTTATTGACAAGTGAATACTTTGTTGCTTCTTTATGCAACGGAAGCTGTCATCCCTATTTTGAATAGAAAACACTCTGTTTGCTTATCATAGCAAGTGAGCTTGCTAACTAGCTCGTGACTGTACAGATTATGTGGCCTTTCGCTTCATTTGCACAGTTAGCTTGCAGCTAACTACCGTTGTGGAGACTTGGGAAATCGAACCTGCATGCCGGGCGCCCCTGGGTCGACGCCCGTATCCATGATCGCGATGAGAACCCCTCGGCCATCGCATTCAGGAAATCGGTTTAGGTAGCTGGCGGCACCCGTCTCTTTTTTGGGAAGCAATCCGTGGAAAGGGAACGGCTCTTCTGTCGAATGGGTAGCCATGACGAGAAGAGCGACTGTGACAGCGGCTAAATGGGAAGAAAAGGCGTGCACAGTTGGACTCGAGCAGCGGAGCGGAAGATTCGTTTAAAGGACACGTAGTCGGCACGTGACGTGACTATCCACTTCGTCTTTACTCAACGTAAGGGAACATACTTGAAACACATTTTATCAACTCGTAATGTCAAAATGACAAATGCCTAACTACAAGAGTTGACTTAAAATAACTAAATGACATTGAAACATGTATATATTAATTGTCAGCCCCATTCAAATTAATTAGACCATTAGCAGCAGTGAATTTTTTTAACAACCAATGCTATCGTTTGCATAATTTTTCTCACGAGATGAATGACAAGTTAATTCATATTTTTGCGTTGCATGCTTTTCTAGTAATATCACAAGTCGCCACTAGGTGGCGCCAAATCTCTACGCGCTATCAAATTAAAAAAGCTATAAAGTAAAGTATTGAGGTCCAAAAAAAGACGGTGAACGCCCTATTTCAAAATATGTGGAAGCATTCATTCATTTTCTGAACTTGCTTATCCCCAGAAGGGTGCTGGAGCCCATCCCAGCTAACCACGAGCACCAGCAAGGGACACCCTGGGCCACTTGTTATAATATAAAACACTGGTCTGGCAGTAAGAGAATTGAAGCAGGAATAGTGGCTACAGTGAACACTTTAATGGGATCCAGAAGAATATTTATTTTCACAATCAATCAGCCTAACATGCATGTTTCTTTTGGGATGTGGGAGGAAACTGGAGTACCCAGAGAAAAACCCACGCAGGCACAAGAAGAACATAATGACAGAGTAATAAGGTGTAAGGAGGAAATAGTATGAAAATGATAGTTACAATGTGGCTGCCCTACTTTTTTTGTCTTCTGTTGGGTTACTGCTCAATACTTTCATTCAATACAACTGCTATGTTTCAAAAATTAACAAATATGAAGGTAAGTGTCAAAAGTTTGAGGTTTTTTTGTTTAAAACAAAGTGGTGTTTAGATTTCTGCTCTGCCTCGAAAAGTATTTTTAGCAAAAAGTATTTTTAGCAAAAACATTAATCCCCACAGCAAATTAGTATGAAGTATTATTATCATAACAATAAAGAAATGTAATCATAGCATTTTTATTTTATACTAAACTGTAGAAAAAGAGAAGCTGTACATACTGTTGTTTTCTTAGACGTCGCAGTATGTGTCCAAAACATCTCCCTGCAGATGCATTGATGAAAACACATAAGCAGTTCAAAAATAACAAATGAGATTATCCCTCTAGCAGAGTTCACATTGGCCCTCTTGTTCATCACAGATCAAATCAGATTTTGAGGACACTATCCTGATTTGATTCAAGCCCTATATGGAGAATATTGCTTGAGAAGATTAACTTGGTCCATGTCAAACACCATCTGTTCCAGCCCCCACTCCACTTTATGTAAAATACAGTGGTGTACATTATAAACAATATGGGCTGCTCTGTGTGCTAGAAAAAAACAGTGTTGTTGTGCAGTTAATCTGAATGTGACAACACCCTGGTTGACCAGTATGTATCTCCTGCTATCATATACTCACTAACTTTTTTTGTTTGTTTTTTATTTTTATTTTTTATACCAATTTTAGAATATAGAATGTTCTTTTCATGGCTACCTGTTGGAATGAGTGGTTAGTGGGTCGCCCTCACAGCTCTGGGGTCCTGGGTTCAAATCTAGGTCACGTCCACCTGTGTGGAGTTTTCATGTTCTCTTTGTGGGTTTCCTCCGGGTACTCCGGTTTCTTCCCACATTCCAAAAGCATGCATGGTAGGCTGATTGGACATTCTAAATTGTGAGTGTGCATGGTTGTCCATCTCCTTGTGCCCTGCGATTGACTGGCCATCGATTCAGGGTGTCCCCCGCCTCTGGTACAGAGTCATCTGGGATAAGCTCCAGCCCCCCTGTTACCCTAATGAGGATAAAGTGGTTCAGAAAATGAGATGACGTGTTCTTTTAATCCCCTGTGAAACAATTATACTACAAAACTATACATTTTATACTTGTATCCTTGTTGATAAAAAGTTTCAGCAAAAAGTGCACACAATATTTCACTCACAGGCTTGTGGTCTACCACAGGGTGTAGTCACAACTGGAAAACTGAAATAAAATGTGGTTTGATACATTATTTCCCTATATAAGAGAGCATGCATCTTCAATGCAACAGGATGTGGCTATGTTGTTAAACCTTCACACATACTGTTTGGTTCCAATTTGGTCTTTTTTGGCTGACATAAGCACAAGCTTTGTGGTTTAGTTGCCACTCAATGACCAGTTTGCTGGGACAGGCTGCAGCTCACCTGTGAGCCTTGACAGGGTAATCAGCATAGAAAATTCCTGGATCAACACAATCTGGCTAATGATATATATTTTTAAACAGCAATGATGTTTATTTTTGCCCTACATTGGTTGCTCACTTTTTTATGGAGAGTGTCATTTCTGATCTCAGGCATATCTAACAGCCTAAAAGTGATGCATGCTAATTTCCTTTAAGATTTGCTAATCTCAATACTAAAGCAAAGTTTAATTTCTGATGAAGGGAAAGTCCTACTTCACTTTACCACACATCTCTGATTTGGCAGTCTGAGTTTATATGCTCCGCAGTAGTGCTGGGTTATTTTGAGAATGGTTGCCATTATGGTCTCGTAGGCGTGGCTCAAAAGGCTCAAGTACAAGTTGATAATAGCATTGCCTGGGCCTTCCACCTGAATGGATCTTAAATCCCTCTTTGACATACCTCCAGCAACTCAAGACAACCCTTTGGTCCCAATCTCAGGGTCAACCGGTATAGTGGCCCAATATCTAATCAGGGCTCATCACGTTCTATACTACTGAATACTTTATTGGTCATTGTCACACAACCAGCAATGAATCCCAATAAATGACATGACTTAATGCTAAATCTGGCAGCACAGCATTAAAAAAAATGTTTAAAGGATTGGCACAGTGGCCAAGAATCTCCTCAAAAAAACATTCCCAGTTAATACAGCTCATCACTATATCCACAAATGCAAGTTAACTCTCGACTATGCAACCATCACTGATGTTATGGTTGGTGTTAGTGCCCCTGACAAGGTCGATTTGCAACGGCTCCATTTAAACTTAACAAGCATATAGCTTTTGGAGCAATATATGATGACATCCAAGAAATTACTTTTTCATGGATGCCACTGCTTATTTAAGAAAGACAATCTCAAGCGTCACATCAAAAGACTGTGAATACTAGTTTGTCCTGCCAGAAAAGCAAGCCTGAATCCCAATTTAAAATGTGTGGCACTTAATGACACAAAAAAAAATAAAAACTGGAAAATGTTGGAGTTTTTTTTTTTTGGAATGATGATTGAATACATTTTAATTCATGGTACACACCATCCCAGCATCAGTGATTATATTCAGATCTTTTTTTAGTCTTGTCATATGGATATGGACATAACTTTTCCCAGTATACAAATGGAAAGGCTTAAGTAGAAACACACACTAAAAAAATATTTTTTTTTCATATCGCATTCTGAGAAAACTCCCTCAAAAGGAATTCAATGCAGTTTTAAATGGATTTGCTGTTTAGAAAACGCCAGCAATCGATTTGATCGAGATAGCAATCAGACTTATGGATGCAAGCTCAACGATGGGTTAAATCCAAGTATGCGGGCATTGTGACCAACCTTGCCAACGGCTAAAATTACACTTTCTGAAAAGCACATAATTATGGGCTGCTCCATGTCTATGTAATTTAGCCATCAACATGATTCTGCATTGTAAAGGGTGTGATTAAAGCCTAGCCATATGCCCCCACCCTCACCCAACCAAACCAAGTATTCTGTCATGAAATTACATTTGACTTACTATTGTATGTATATATATAGTATTTACTAATCATAATGCAATTAATTTACCCATTGGTAACTTGGGTAAGTATGGAGTGTAGCAGATACTCCACTAATGCTACTACAAGTTATAATATGTGGGCGAACAATACGAGTTACAATGCAAACCTTTGGCTTAAAGTTATACTTGTAAAATACAAAATTATTCAATATTTTGAAAAAGCTGATTTGCTGTATGACCCCTCACAGGACAAGTCGCAGGTGCAGTAGTAATGAAGACTTCATTCATTTTTCCAGAGCAGTGCATTGGTTAGTATTCTTACCTCCAATGAGAAAGAATATTGGTTGGAATCAGTCAGGTTGAAAGCTTTTACTTTGGTAAATATGTTACTTCCTCAATCACTAGGAAAAAATGAATAAGATGTCATTTTGCAGACATTATAAATGGCAATCATGTGCTGTCTGTCACATTTTTAGTAACATAGTGGAGATATTAGTAACTGTATGGAAAGCAATTTGAGCATCTGTTCAATATCTTGGCTTCCAAGTCAAGGTCTATATCACATCCTTTTTGTTTGCACAGTTACTGTAAGCCTATACTATTGAAAAATGCTAAAAGCGACTGACGGTAAGGCACTTCAGAAACATTTTAATTCCTTGGTGTGCCATCTGAGGTCTTTGAACAAATGTTTTTAATCTCACTAATAAGGCAAAACTGCATTCAGATCGTGACAACTGCATGCTCCTGGTGGGAGAGGTTGCATAATTAAAATTTCACTAGTTAACAACTACAACATAATTCATTTTAGTTTAATAATAACCCACTAAGAGCTTTCCATCAGGGTTAATTGTCTAACTAAATACGACAAAAAGCTTCCTACTCCTTGGAACTTAAATTGGGTATCAAAGGTATCAACTAAATGCTTAATCGACTTTTCGTAGGATGGGACAGCTTTGAACTGATCAAGTGCAGATCAAGATTGATACAAACCACAACTCTCCATTAACACAAATGGGAGATTTAATGCTGAGGCAGGGGAGGCCTTTTTAAAATTTAGTATATTTATCTTTGTCATCGTCAACGGGTAATATTGTCATGCTGTAAGGATAACATATGCATGCTCATTCCGCCTTTTGACTATATAAATATACCGTGTCAGCAAGCAATGTACCCAGACAGTCAAGCTGTGTGTCATACAATGAAATCTACAGAATCTTGAATTTAGTGCATATGTGAGTAAATATGTGCCACGTTGCGTTTAGGGGAATTACAATCATTAATAAGGGTAGCAATTAGCCGAGATGGACAGGTATGCTATTCTAATGTGGAGGATTGTTAAAACTGTCCACTGACTGCCCTTCCATCGCTGCCCCTATGTGGGCGGGGCACATGGATGCCACGCCCCCTCCGCCTCCGCCGTTGCTGCTGCTGCTGCTGCGTGACTGACCCTTAGCGGTCCTCCTTGTTCTCTCACTCAGTCAACGGCACAGTGCTCGGCTTGGGAGAGCGATAGCTGCTATGTTTGCATAGATGTGCAAAACCTCTGGAATATCCCATTGCTGGAGAGGCTGCGAGCGACCAGCGTGGAGGAACGACACTGTTCTATTCCGGCTAGAAGGAACTCAGAGACGGCCAGAGCATGGCGGTAGAAGAAGAAGGTCTGCGGGTTTTTCAGAGCGTTAAAATAAAAATAGGTAAGAGAGGGGGGAGAGGAAAGATTCCCTACCCCCAATCGGAGCGCTTCGATAGATGGCTCCTCATTAATGGGCCAGACAGGCACCAAAGGCTGGAGGCGCGGGGCAGATCTGTCTTGTTAATGTTATTCTAATTCAAATCGCATGCGTTACTATGTTGAAACTGTATAAGAAACGACCATGCGCTGGAAAAGATAGTTATAAACAGCCCCTGTCTGGGTACTGTGGGAATCTAGCAGCTGGCTGGCGCACAGGATTCATCTCGTGTACCGTTGCAATGCCTGCATTTGCATGCTTATTACATTTAATCGTTCAATGGTCATTTTAGCGATCTCCATTCCTACACATCCACCACAATCTAGTCATTGATTGTTGGGGCTGTGTGCTATATTTAGATGTCTCCAGTGGATATCCTGGTTTCCAAGAGACATGTAAGTGCATGCACCGTATTTGTTATGAATGAAGCCATTAATGGTGAATGCATCAAGAGTGAAAGCTCAGTTAGAGCTTTCTTGACCCCTTTTAGAAACCATCATTCCACCACATGAATCATATTTGCCCCATGGCTACATGTGGACCGCAAAGCTGTATATAATAGGTTATAATAGATAATAACAGTATAATTAGGATTATATACATATTGTCTTCTCTAATACAAGCCTGTAAATAAACTTGAGTTTTTAAATATAATGATTAATATATTAATTTCCCATGCATTAATAAGGTTCATGTTTTACTAAATTTATTGAAATTACTAGTGAAAGCCTACCCACCTCATATTTATTGTGATTATCATGTTTCAAATAGTAAATAACCCACAAACATTTAATGTTTCATTTTTTGCTTAAAAAAACATTCAAATTATTTTGATAAAATCCACCCCGCAATTTACATGTGTAATTCATGTGCGTCATATATTAAATGTTACTTGGCAGTGATGATTTGATTGATTTTTTTTGTGGTCTTTTCAAATGTATTCAACAGCACACTCATTTCCTGTGTGTGCTCTAATTGTTATTCCTGGTCAATAAGGAACAATCTCACTGACATCTGGCACCCTATCTATCTATTCTGGCGGTGCTCTTCGGATTGTTTTGTTTACAAACGTGCGACAGAAGGAAGGAACAATACATTTAAAAATAAATAAATCATGGCGTGCACACTTACACATACAGACGCAAAACACATACAGAAACACAGATGGATATTATACGGCACTTGTGAAATGCCTTCTTTTCTACATGTGAGAAACAACATTGAGCATCAAGTATGCATTGATCGTTGCATGTTATTATTTTGGTGGAATGCTGCTTGGATAATCTTCAATCATTCTCGTCAGAAAAATAGATTAGTATGATGACTTAATATTTACACCTTTTTAATGACAACTTCTTGTTATTCCAATCTAAGGCTGTGTTAGATCCACCTGTAATATCATGCTCTGATGACAGGATAGTTAATCCAACATAATCCATACCTGTCAACCTCGGCCAATTACCCCCCTTATTAATGATTGCAATTCCCCTTATTAAGCTATAAAAAATGTCTATATGCAACACGGCACATATTTACTCACTTAGGGTGCACTTAAAAGTCTAAATTTTTCTCCAAAGTGGGCGGGGTGCCCAATCAGTATGTACTATATTCAACTAGATGTTGCTGTATGGCGCTGACAGCTCGATTGTCTTGGTACATTGCTTGCTGACTCGCTATATTTATATATTGAAGAGTCGGACGTGTGTTAGGGGAATATGCATATAATGCTTAAAGCATGACTATATTAGCAGTTGACGATGACGTCTTCGTCTGCTACAAGTGACCGAGACGAACCGGATTAGAGGCGAAATGGGGAAATCGAGATCGAGAGAAAAAACGTACTTGAAAAAAAATGCTGTATAAAAGTTGTTAGACAGAGCACACAATTTGAAATGATCAAAAATACTTAAAATTCAGGAAAAACGTATAAGTTGACAGGTATAAATAATTATCCGTCATCTTGTGTGATGCTTACCGGGCTGTGTAGGCCTTGCATCACATCGTTTGGTCTTTTTGACATTTATTCAGACGATGACTCAAGACTTGGACGTGTTTGTTTAGGAGGCAATTCACTATTGGGACATTCTGTGAGATGATGACTCCCCCAAGTTTACTGGAGGAACACATGACTTTTGAAAACTAGGCAAGGATGGTGGGAGTGAAGCCCATACTGTCTGTGAAACAGGAAACAGGAAACTACCCCCCAATTCACTTCCTGATTGGCTGCACTAGACTACAGAAGAATTGTGTTTTTTCCTGCATGGCATCAACTAATAGGTTGCAGATGTGGTGGGACACAGTGACATACAGGATTGGGCTGCATTTTGTCTGTCAGTGCTTCGACATGGAGTGGAATTCTCAGTGGCATAGCTGGAGGTGAAACTTTGCACTAATTAACTATAACACATGCATTTGACTTCTCTTTTCTATAACACTTTGACAATTGAAAGACAAGGGAGCTTTGATGCACACAAGAAACTTGAATGACACTCAAACCAGTGCAGAAGCACTGTCAACTCAAATTAGTGAGGTTGTGGTTTTCTCTTTGCATTTTTGTGTTTGCCAGTCACGTGCCGGTTTAGATGAGTGGATTGCACCAGTTTTGATTCTACATTTGGGGAAATTGTGAACTACACAGTACGGCTAAACCCCCAAAAGTAGACCTACACTTTAAGGGTATTTTCTTTTTTATTCGCGTTGTTTTGGTTAGTTTAAACAACCCATTCAAGGTGAAGTTTGTCTGATTTTCCCCTAGGGGACTGTTTGGTATAAATAAGTGGCTTGTATGTAGAATAGGTGACCAAGTAATATGTAGTGACTGGACGGGAAATTGTAGATGGTGGGTCAAGGGTTCGAAGTTTCCTACTCAGTTCTTCACACTTTTGTGTTGAGAGCAATTGTTGCTTTCCCAAGATTTCAGTGCTTTGTGACATGGAAAAGAATCTATCATTATATCACTACATCGATATGGCATCATTTAATAAATGTATTTATTTTAATTATTATTGGTTAAACATCGTATCCGGTGGCCAAGGGGTTAGCGCGTCGACCTCACAGTTCTGAGATTGAAGGGTCAAACCAATGCTGCAGTTTGCATGTTCTCCCAGGGATTGTGTGGGTTTTATATGGGTACATCAGTTTCCTTCTAGATTCTAAAAACATGCCTGGTAGGCTAGTTGAACACTCTAAATTGCCCATACGTATGACTGTGAATGTTGCCCAGATCTAAGTAATGGAAATTAATCTGCTCCAATGTGGCAAGACAATATTGATGTTTATACATTTACAACCAAACGTATTGAGAGTATTTTGGTATTGCAAATGATTTCATTAAAAATATCATTATTGCATTAATTTGCTTTACTACCGGTCATTTTAGATGTTTCTTTAAAGCCAACCCTAGAAAAACAACTTTCAAGATGAAGAATCAAGAATCTGTCTCATCAAGATTGGTTTCCACGGAATCAACACTTTTCCGTTGTTGATTCTTTGGGAGACAAATACCTACTGGAGCATGCAGTTTGTCAGGAAAATAACTGCTGCAACACTGAATCTAAATAGTTGGTAAATCATTAAAATAAGCAAAGTTTAAAAGTATTCAGGGTGGATTAAAATCAGGTGAAATAATGATCATAAACAGATGCTAAAATTCAGTGTAAACCAGATACTATACATCTGACTTTGGCACAAATCCCCACAAATGCCTATATTTTGATTGTAGGGCAGGATTAGGGTTTGATGCCTGATACAATTTAACAGCTCTGTGTGTCACTAATCCAGTTGTTGTTTTCCAGTGATGTTATTGTAATTGCATCCAATCTTAACAGTTCAGGTTTCATTTGGTATTCTATGGAAACACAGCACAGCGGAAAAACTGAAGGTTTTAGGCATGGAGAAGTAATGTGCTAAAAAATTTGAATTACAACCTTCTTAGTGGGAAAAAAGTATGTTTCTATCGACAGAAACCTTTCGACTCCCCTGCCCCACCCCCTACACAGCTGTCCAACAGAGGTTACCAAATCTCCCCCTATTACGACTGAATAGGAGTCATGGAACAACTAATGAACTCTAGTTTAGAAGTCCGTCTCTCATTCATCGAAGGACTTGTATTACAGTCATAATATCTCAATGTATTGAGCTGCTTTGTCCTAGAAAGCTAGTTATCTGGGAAGTGCAGAAGTTTAGTGTAAACATTCGTGTTGACTGTTTAGACACAGGCATTGTTTCGGTTTAGCCAGTGGTAGCCTGCTGGAATAATCCGGGTCTGGTACTGCACCTCTTCATCAGTAATCTATTTGCACTGTGAAAACAGTACTTGGAATAGTGAGAAATTGCCACAGTAGGTCCAGCGTGCACTTTCTAAAGGGGTAAACAAAGGGTTTGCGTTGCACCACTTCATGGTGTTGCCCTTCAAATGCCCTATCAGAAAGGGAATCCCACCCTGGGGTGACCTCTAACTGTTCGCAGTGTCATAACAAGCATAATAGTGTCGTGAATAAGATGGAACAGTATCTCTCAAATATAACAAAAGGTTGCCCCAAACCTCATAGAACTTTCTCCACAGAAGGTGATCTTGTGCTTTTGGAAACCACATGTCTGCTTCTCTGTATTTTGTGAATTTCCAAGACTTCACCATCTTCAACATCTTACTTTTTTAAAAGTTCCCATTTAGATGCCGAGCAAATAATGGAATACCCTTACATCCTCAGATTTACACCCGCCCATATTTAGTGAATTTGCAGAAGATCTTTGCACAAGTATGTTTGAGTGCATGTTTGTGGTTGTGTATTTTTGTCTCTGAACTTTTCCATTGAGTCGTACCAGATTGGTGTGAACATTAGCTGCTTCTAGCACGACATTGGAATGAGTTTGATCAGTAACCCAATGCTCTTCATTTTCGAAGAGACTATGGTGTGCTGCATGAGCAGTTATTAACTGTAAGTAAAAAATTCCAACACATTTGGCATATGTTTTGGATAAGGTTCCTATTGGTACTTTAAAGGGCTGAAAAAGACATTTTCAATACATCAGACAAAGGCATAGTACATTATAAGAGGTCCTGTTTAAAGCCAGACATATTTCCCAAAATAGTAATACTGGCAAGCAAGCAATCAAAGTTGCACTGTAAATTAGATGTATCGGGCCTGCAAATTTTTATAACAAAGCACTCGATATTATGTTAAAAAATTACAAAACACACAGCTTACTTCTGCCATTACAAATTAACATTAAATAGATATATTCATCGGAACCATAATCATACGGTTCCCAACCAAAATATTGGTTTAAGAACTATGGTAGATTTGCAGCCGAATACTTTGCATGACTTTGGAATGACACCGACATTAACCGAATGATTCTAGTGATGATATGAGAGGTAATACAGTCTTCTCAATTTATCCATAACATTTCAAAACATTAACGGCTCTTCATAACCTCAACTTTGTTGGGGACTCTGCGCCCTCTCTCATTGCTCTGGAATTCCTTTGTTGTAATTCTTGAGAATTGTGTCTTTCTTTGTGTAAATAAGACACGTCAGGGTGTCCTATGTTCAACAACAACAAAAAGAAAAAAAACGCTGGCAGCCAAAGTTTCACTTCACGGCTCGTTTGGAAAAGACATTACTGGGATTGTGTGACTATATAATTTTCTTAGCCCTGGAGTCACCTCAGGATTAAGTATCAACCAAGTGACTAAAGTCACTAATCCATGCTGGCTGATTTGTCGATTAACACTGCCAATAACTAACGTTTCAAACAATTTATACTGTAGGAGATTTTAAAAAAGATTTAAAAATATATGTAAAATAACAGAAAACACCAAGGTCAACATGATTGGAAAAAAATATATATATATTAAACTGTAGGACACAAGGAAACTTTGGCCTAAATTGGTGAGCCTAAGCCTCAAATTGGAGAACCTCATAATGATTAGTCACCAATGTTGTGTTGCCATTGTTGTTTTCTTTAAATAAACACCTTAAGTTTCTTTGCTTGCATGCAGATTTGAAGTAAGAGAATGCCAAGAAGCCTTTAATTAAAAGAAAGTTGCATGAGTGTAATTGTCACATCAAGAGTTCAGCCGAAGAACCAGTTAGTCTCTCAGAGTGGATGTTTTCTACAAGACTTATTCCATAGTGTCAGCATGGCAATATTCTTTGACATTAAGTGGTGAAATATAACCCAAAAAACCAACCCCCCCACCCACCAAAATCCAGCCATCCCTTTTGTTCTTCTTATTCGGGTCACAGGGTAACAGGTTAAACCCAGACTTCCCTCTTCCCAACCATACACTCCGGTTCCTCCAGGAGTATCCCATGGCATTCCGAGGCCAGTCTAAAGTATCTCCAGTGTGTGGGATGTCCCCGGGGCCTCCTCTTGGTGGGACATGCCTGGAACAACTATTATAACAGCTATAGTGTAGAATCACTATGAGAAACATTTGGCTTTACTGATTGCAATGATTAAAAAAAATCTTATGTTTTGACATAATCTGGGTCTCAGCTATTTTTTGTGTGTTTTTAGTTCCTTTCAAAATACATCTTGGATCCAGTTGAAATTCCTTTCTCCTCATCTCATTTCCTCTTGTAGCATTCTCCAATGCTAACTACACTCCCCTCTTTCCTTTTTTCTCTTCGACAGTTGGTGTTCTCCCTAAGTCTTCTGCTAGTGATTTTCTCACATACAGTACATTTTCTCATTGTTTTCTTAAGCTCATGGCATGTTAGTTTGGTGAAAAGCAACTGAAAATAACCATGCGTGCATATTCTTGAGTGTGTTCATGTCACCAGAGATTTGAATAAGTTCATCTTGCTGTTACTGTACATGCCAGTTAGTGAGAAGATCAACAAAGCAACCCATTTTGAAGCCTTTGCTCGAATCATTTGTGCTTTCAAGTGTCTAACATTCACCTCTTGTACTCGGTAGAACTCTAATTAGATGAAGTGATGACCTAGAGTTTACATTTTTAGGGTATTTCTCTTAGTTGTTTCTTTTTTTCTGTCACATGTGATCTTCCTGTTCAATTTATACATAGCTTTCAAGAGAAGTCTGTTTTTTCCCATAATAAGGCAAAATATTCTCAAAGGACAGCAACACAGATGAGGTAGCTTTGGATGGTGATAGAAGAAAGCTGTTTTCTTTTTTTCAGCTTGTTTTTAATATTGTATAAAGAAAATGAATTTGAACCCCTTTAGAGAAAGAAAGGGTGGGGGTGATTTAAAAAAAGATAAACAAGGTTTCATTTTATTTTTAACAGGAGAATGAAAACAAGAGAATGACATAAAAGCAACAATGCGAAAGGAGATTAGAAAGCAAAAATAGAAAGGATGAGTGAATTGTTTTTTATAATGGTAGACAGGCAGATAGACCAATCAAATGATTTTGAGTAAACAAAAAAATCAAAATAACATCGCTGGCATTGCTGCAAGTTGTATATACCAGGGCGGCAAACACAGGGCTCTCGAGCCGCATGCGGCTTCTGGCCAGAATGAATACAGCTCTTTGCTTCCTATCATATTTTGCATATACAAACTCAAATTCATATGGGCTCATTTTAATTGTGTGTTTTTGTGTGTCTGTTCGTTTTTGGCAGGTCATTGCGTGGTGTATCTCTTTGACTCTCGTACGTTTGTATCTAACTTGTTCGGCACCCCTCATATATACTATATGAATCAATAAATATAAGAAAGCACAGGGCCAAATATGCACTGAGTTACAGGAAAGTGATAAAGTTGCTAAGCGTTTGAGACATAGACGTATTATTCTAGAAGAACAATTCTTGGAATGTGTTTAATGTTGTACTCATTCTCTGTGCTTTCACTTTGCTATATTTGGTCCAAGCCATTAAACGCCACCGAAAAAAACAACAACTACCACCTGTAATTCCACAATGGTTTTGTTATCAATCTAACCTTGATTCCGCTATGCAATCAAGGCATATTTGGGGGTCATGGATGAGAGGAAAACACATTTTGCATGTAGTAAATGGAAATAAGGAACTATTGCTAATGAAAAATGAATGTGAAAGGATAAACAAACAAAGAGGGAATTGCGTTTGAGGGATCTAATAAATGAAGAGAAAAAAGCCTACAAAGAAAATATGCCAGACCGTCACTTAGCTGCCAAAGAATAGCTTTGTTGGAATAAAATATTTTGTTTGCAGAGTGCGGCAGGACTCCCATTTTAGCACCCGGGTGTCTTTTTCATGAGTGAACGATTGTTGTTATGGTGTACTGTGATGTATGACACAGTCCCCAGTGTCTCACATTGGCTTAGGTTGCATTGTAACAGACTCCTTTGGGAGTTCATCATCATACCTTCGTCCTTTTGCAGTATGTATATTTTTTTCCCTTTTTGTAACCAGATGTTGTTATGCTTCATGAGAAGGGGTGTACATTGGTTGTACACAAGCATTCACCCTGCAGTTTGCATGTGCAGTGTTGTCCTTTGCTTTGGTCGGTGATTGTGTAATCAAGTGGTAAGTTCGTCTGACTTAGGTGCAAGTTCAGCAACTGACAGGCGACTAGTTTATTGTGCTGTCTGCTTTTCGATCAATGTCAGATGAGATAGGCTGCAGGAACCTGCGACATTGAACAGGATAGGCACGTTTGAAAATGGATACTCCTTGCCTTTCACCGTTAATGAGGTATCCATTAGGACAGTGTTTCCTAACCGTTTTGAGCTGTGGGGCACCTTTTGGATTGAAAAGCTGAAAAGTATTGCACTTTCGTTTATTTGTCACACTGCCCTTACATCGCCAAAAATCAGTTCATGTGACATAAAAATGACTTTATTTTCACAATTTTATGACTTTTTCTCTTAACATAACTTCAGTCTATTAATATTTTGCAAAAAAAGCAGTTCTGTATTCACACAGACTTTACGTCGCCAAAAGTTAATGCCAGTAAAACCGAACAACTTCTGGTTCACATTAATAAGCAACAGAACGACTTTAGTCTTGAATATTATAATTTGAATCTTGTAATATTACAATATGGACTTATTGTTCGTGATATTTCAATTTTAATCTCATATTATTATCATTTTCTCTTGGAATATTACAATGTTTAACTGGTAATTGTCCACGCCATGCCAGTGTGCTACATAACTGACTCCCTTCGTCCCACGGGTGGTAAGCCCATGGGCTGAGGGATCCACTCTGCCTGTTTTGCATTGCAGAAATGTTCTTTATTTATCATTTATGAAGAATATTTTAGTTTCTGGTTTTGGTCTTCTACTGGCAATATGGAGAACTCATCTTTGCAAATATATTTGACACGCAGTTGCATGGCAATCTGTAAAAGAGATAAATTTAAACTTGTTTCACCCTAACAGTGTTAAGTATCTTTAAGTGATTCTTGACCAGTTTGGTTAGTCACACAGCTTCAAACTGTCACAGTGGGTGCAGAAGCAGTCAATATACTGCTCCTCACTTGAAATATGAGTATGTGAATAAAATGGTCTGTAATATTACCACTGGAAAAGCAATTGGAATTGCAAAAATGATTGGATATGTAAAGTATGCATTTACTGATAAACTATTTCACAAATCAGGTCCTTTCACACAGAGAATCTGTTCGCTGTTTTACAGCCTGTTATATAGGGTCAAATGTCTATTTTCTCTCCTTCCCCTGACAAGCAAAATATTGCAGTTTATTATAGTTCAGCAAATCCCCCAAGGATGAATTAAACTATCTGCTGCCACTGTAAATAGTATAAATTTTGTTTAAAATTCAAAGTACACCTCTGCAAAGATAGTATCCTGGTTAAAGCCAGAGAAAAGAGTAGTGAACATCAATTAAGAATATATTACACATTTTTAACATTTAACATTTTTTGTTTGTATAACAAAAGAGACTAAATGTGCATCAATTCTGTATTGTTTTTTGTTTATACCTTGGCTAAGCGAAAGAAAATAAGATGTTGCAAATATTCGGCATGTTTCACTGAAAAAAACTCAAACGGCTTATTTGCGTGATTGGGGTGTTACGTCTTTAAATGACGTCCCAATTTATTTGGCTGATAGCCCTTTTTGGCAGAGCAAATATATCAGTGTTTCCTCATCTCTCACCGACAGAAAAGCCAAGTGCTACATATGCTTTGTGATATTTCCTTCTCTTGGCTTTCAGGTGACTTAGTATGTTTGACTCATGCTCTGTCTTGCTCTCCGCCTATCTTTCCATCACTGTCAAATAATTCTCCATTGTATTTTGCTCTGGCGACCCTTGAAGGGGAAATCCAAAAGTCAGTCAGTGGGTAATCCTGACTCGCTGGGTAATACTGCTCTAGACTTTATTTTAAATAAAAATAACAATATAGTACAAAAACATGTTTTTTTCCGGGTAGTCCATTTTCATCCCAGATCCCAAAAACATGCAGGGTAGGCTGGTTAAACCTCTAAATGGCCACTCGATATGAGTGTGAGCGTGAATGGTTGTTCGTCTCTCCTTATGCTCTACATTTGGTTGGTCACTGATTCAGGGTGTCCCGCGCCTGGTGCTTGTAGTTACCTGGGATAGGCTCCAGCACCGCCCACTTCCCTTGTGAGGATAAAGGGTTCAGAAAATGAATGGATATTCCTCATATGGAACTGGTGCACCACCTTTGTATGTGCTTGTCTGTAATGGGATGCGTGTGGAAGCCTCTTTTCCAATGTGGGTGGTTGAACCACATTCTTGTGAAAGGGTGTGCTAACTGTCACGTAGTGTTTTTGAGGAACAGACAGAAGAGGGTAAAGGAAGTGTCCCATTTATTTCCTTTCATTCACAGATCAAACACACACAAAGATGACATGCAATACTTGCATTCACTCATTGTTTTAAATGCCAATTTTGGTTTTCAGTGTGTCTCAGACACTGACATGACAGCGTGACCTGTTTAAAGGCAGACACTTTATGGGACATTCTCCATTTTGTGGGATTTGATGATGTAATGATAATTTATGTATGTGTTTCTTTTAAATCACAAACAGCTGTACACAATTGCATAAGGGTGCTTTATTACCATGCCTGTTCTTAAATAAATCATCACTCACAGCGCCGTGCATGAGTAAACACATTGTTGTTGCTTATCTCAGCGTTCCTGAATAACAACCACTCACTCACCTTTATTCGCTTTCTCACATTCACTTTGCAGGGGAAGCTAAAAACATCCCTCCATATCCAGGGCCCAACAGGATGAGGGATTGTTACTGTACTGTCAACCTGGACCAAGAAGAAGTCTTCAGAACAAAGATTGTTGAGAAGTCTCTCTGGTATGAGGACATCCTGCCTCTTTTTACTTCCTGTTCTTTTTTGTCTGTACGGACAGGAAATTGCAATAAGACACACATTTCATCATAATGATAGAGATGTTACCATCAATTAAACCGTACAAGGAATGAAGAACTGCATCATGGTTTATGTTCATTTATTGATTTATTTCCTACTAATGGAAAATTGAAAGGGATTGATTGGTTGGTTTGTTCATCAGACAATTTTTTTCTTGTGTCTTCATGCAGTCCGTTCTATGGAGAGGACTTCTATTGTGAGATCCCACGTAGCTTCAGACATCTTTCTTTCTATATATTTGACAGGGATGTCTTCAGAAGGGACTCAAGTATTGGTAAGTAAAAAGCCAAAAGATTGTGGAAAAAAAACATGTTTTATTTAAGTGGAATTAACCTACCCAACCAGACAGTCATTAAAGATATTGTGTGAAGTGCGACATCGCTTAATGGCCTTTGGCCATTTTGAAACAGCTAATGAGATTTGAGTTTGGCTGCACTTCACTGACCCCTTCTCTTACCCCTCAATTCTGAGCAAAGCCAATGAATGATACACACAAGTGCAATTCTCAAATATGGCCAGTCATGATAGCAACCAATTATGAAAGTGCATCAAGCTGCATGAACAAATAAACCAGTCTAAATAGAATATCATTAGTTATGAACGCAAGTGGACGGTGTCCACTGCTGCAATGTTGGTCTCATAACATCTTTCTTAAAGTGTTACTATAGCACACCATAAATTATTTGAAACATGCATGGTAGTCTAGTTAAACACTCTAAATTGCTGCTAGGTATGAGTGTGTGTGTGTGAATGGTTGCCTACTGCTGTCTCCTTGTGCCCTGCGATTGGCTAGCCACCAGTTGACCCGCCTACTGCCCATAGTTGGCTGGGATAGGCTCCAGCACCCCCGCAACCCTTGTGAGGATAAGCTGTACAGGAAAAAAGTGAAAGTGGAAGTCAACAAGTTCAGCGCGCGTCTGTGCTTTTATACTGTACTACACAATTTGAAAATGTAAACATTATTTGAACACCAGCATTCTATGTGTTTGTGGTCAACTCATTTTGCTCACAATTGAGCATTTTAAACTGATTCCTAATTTTTATGTGAGCGTTTTAAACTTCTTTCTAATTTTGATGATTGCTTTATTTATTTTTCTCATTTCTTGTTTCTGATACGCAACGATCTGTGCAGGTAAAGTTGCAGTGAAGAAAGAAGACCTGCAGAAATATCATGGAAAAGACACCTGGTTCCAGCTCCAACCTGTCAGCGCTGACTCAGAGGTGCAGGTCAGTACAGAGTGAGAAAATGCACAAACTCTAACTCCAAATCTAAGATAGGGATTACAAGAAGTCAAATGTTAGGTATGGGTTCAATCATGTTTTGGTAGGGATTTTGGTGTTTGGGTTTTTTTCTCTGTGTGACCAGTCCTTGTGAATGCCCATTGAGTTCACCTGTTGTTTCTCCAGCCTTGGTGTCTCCTGCTCACTGCCCCTCGTGTCACCCATGTGTTCCAATTATCTCCTCAACCCATGTCTGTCTATTTAAACCCCGTGTATTTTTGAGTTCTTGTCGGATCGTCTGGTGTTCAAGCCTGTTTCTACCTTGCACTGTTTAGTCCTATAACTGTCCTACATTCACGTCCACTGCTGTGTTTTACACTTAATGTTTGGTTCCTTTGTCTTAGTTGTTATTTTAACTTTCCCCAGTTTTTGTATTTAAGGCTTTGTTGTCTTTGTGAATAAGTCGGTGTTATTGAAGTTACGCTAATGCAACCTCTCTCCCCGTTTCCCCCTGCTTCGCTGCATTTGGATCCTAAGCCGCACACCACGTGAAACCCTAACATAAAAATAGAATCATTGCTGTTTGGTCAAGTCGTTAAACTCATCATTGTTATTAATACAGATTCAAAAAACATAGCGCTGACAGCCAGAGAACTATGATGGAGAGTGGCATTGATTGGGAATGAGCCTAGATACTTTATTTCAATGGGCATATTTAAGCCATCAGAGATTTTTACCAGCTCGTTCTGGTTTTAATATGGATAGCCGCTTACTGCCTATTGTCACACTGACTGAGAACAGTGAAAATTTGCCATGCACAGAACGCCGTCCTTTTCTTTAGAAATGTCTCCATGCGCGATGTGAGTTTTTCGTATTCAAAAAGAACTGAGAAGCTTCTTTGATTAGTGCCAAAAAAGGTCGTCTTGACATTTTATATCGCTTCCATTTCCATAAGTCCTTGGTAGATGTCGACCTTGTACACGAGTTGAAGGAGTTTGCGATGAAATTATGTTTAACAATATCCCAAAAGGGGATTCCTAAACAATCGGTAAATGTGGATGGCAAGGGGTATTATTTAAATAAATATATATTTAAACTTTTAGGAATCCCAATAAGGCCTGAATTCACCATTAACCTCTTTTGACCTTTTCATGCTTGTCAGTTAATATTTAAACATTGTAACATTTCCTTATCTACTCTCACATTCAAAACAAAAATTGGCTTGATGGTCCACAAGTCTGATCTTTTTTTTAATTTCCCAAATCTACATTCTAATGCTATTTTAGTTCAATTGAATACAAATACATTTGGTGTCAGCTTACATTGACACACCAGTGTGTTCCAAAGCGGTGAGAGAAGGACAATTACAGTAGATCAGTCTGCCTCTGTCAGATGTCAAGACTAAGGAAATGCTTCTTTGTGACACAGTGGCATGCCATCAGTGTAGCTGATGAAAACTTCCTGTTGCTATGACTCATTGTTGAGCAACACCAAAAACCAGACTAAGGAAATACTGACCTGCCCCAAAGGGTCCAACCATACTATCTTTTTTTTCCTTGTCAGTACTGTTCACAAACTAGGCCCATCTCAAGATAAGTGGTAATAATGTTTCCCACCATATATGAAGACAATCTGCACCATGTGGTGTTCAAGCTATGTTGGTGTCCTCGTTGTATTTCAGGATTTAGCTTCCAGTAGTTGTCCCACAAGCATTACTGTTCCGCTATTCACTATTCAACTGTCTGGCTCACCCACACAGATGTATGCACAGTCAGGAGTACACCCACATCCACTCATACGCACCCTAGTAGTTCCTCACAGATGCTCTAACAGAGAATCCTAAACACAGTGAATGCAATGGTAACATCTGCAGACAGATGGGTGTGTGTCGCCCTGGAGCAGCACACTGAAACAGAGACACATTCATCCAGCGAGGCGTCGAGCGGAAGGATGTGTGAGAGAATGAGAGCTAAAGAGAGTGTGATGGATCAAATGAAGTCAGAAGATAGTGTTTCTCTTCTCTTTTCAATAGAAGACACATTGTTGGCCCCGTGCTTCTGTGTTTCCCTCCCTTTGCTCAAATGGCTCAGATGGAGCGGAATGCCTGCGTGTTTGCATACTGATGCTGTTAATTAATGGAGCTTTGCTAGATGCTTTTACCACATCACTGTAATTATGTCATTTATTCAATAACTTCAGGAAGAAAATTAATTCCTTGTGACTATTTTCTCTTAATGGAGGAATGCCACTGTCACTTTTAATGCCTTTATTCCTCAATCAATTTAACCAATGAAGAAATCTCTGTTATTTTGTTATTTATGTATGTATATATATATATATATATATATATATATATATATATATATATATATATATATATATATATATATATATATATATATATATATATATATATATATATATATATATATATATATATATATATATATTTTTTTTTTTTTAACCGTCTATGTACTATGGACACATAGTGAATGAAACTATGTGGATTCAAATATTAGTGTTTAATTATCAGCATTGTACACTACGTACAATTGTGAGATGTATTTTTGTTTGGAATAATAACAGAAAAAATACCAAATAGTTATAATGTTAAGTTAAAGGTATAGTATTGAAATATTCTTGAAATACTTTGAGCGGTTTGACAATTGTAACTTTTGCTTAAACTACACGCATGTATCCTTGCTATTTCTGCAGGGAAAAGTGCACCTGGAGCTTCGTCTAAGTGAAGTCATCACAGACAACGGAGTCATCAACCACAAACTAGCCACACGGTAAGGCTTCCTGCATGTTTTAAATTATGACATCGGCCAAACACAAAGGCTCAAATTGAGTCAAGTCCTGTCCATCTAATCAAATGCTTTACCTAAACTGCCAAATGTTTAATTATTTCCAGTTTGTTGCAGCGTGAATTACATTTTGTACATGTTGGGTTCATTGGGTTGCAATTAAATTTCCCTACCACTGAATGGAATTGTTTTTGACAGCAAAACACAAGTGTATTTTAACATGAAATAGAGTAGCATGGACTAAAACAAATTTGTCTGCCAGGCATTCGAAGCGACATGTCAGAGCTCAGTGCAGTGTTGAGACTAATAGGAGGCCAGATAGTAGGTCAAGCAGGAGTTACATAAACAAGCTTATTTGACAGGAAGTGCTCTGGCATTAGAGATGCTTAACCCAGCCCTTATTCTTTATTAGGAATCCCTGTGAGGGTGTGCGTGGGTGAGTTTGAGAGAGAGAGTTAAAGAGAGAGAGAGATAAAGAGAGAAACAGAGGGGCTAGAGAAAGAGACATAGAGAGACAGAGACAAAGTCAAAGAAAGAGACAGAGAGATTGAGAGAGAGAGAGAGAGAGAGAGAGAGAGAGAGAGAGAGATTGAGAGAGAGAGAGAGAGAGAGATTGAGAGAGAGAGAGAGATTGAGAGATTGAGAGAGAGAGAGAGAGAGAGAGAGAGAGAGAGAGAGAGAGTTCATGCATTTGTGTGACTGAGGCTTTGTTGAAAGATGTGCTGCGATTTGCTGTTGCTAATTTATCAGGCTGTGTGACTAGTAGTGCATCACCGTGACACACAGGAAGTGATTCGTCCTACTGAGTGTCTCGTCCTGGATGGGTGATAATCCTTTCGCAGCATGATGTCATTTGTGAGCAGGATGGCCTTAGGTTACACTCGCTAAGGAAAATAAACATAGGCTTCAATACTGTACGTGCACATATTTCTCTCAAATATGGAAAAAGGCACAGTTACACTGTGAATTGGTGGCCAGCCAATCACAGGGCACTAGGGTTCGGACAACCATTCACGCTTACACTCAAACAACCAGCCGAGCATGCCTCTTTTTGGGATGTGGGCGGATACCGGAGTCCCCAGAGAAAACCCACGCAGGCCTCGGGAGAACATGCAAAACCATACACAGGAAGGTGGGAACCCATTGGGGATTTAACTCTTCAACTTCGAACTGAGGCTGACATGTTAACTCACAAGGACTCCCCTAAATATCTTTGATGGGAAAATTTAAAAGAAATATCTCTAGCATTATGATATTACACTAACATCTAAATTTCAGCAATATACATTTTTACTTTGTTTTCAATGTTAATTATCATGAAATATTTAGAATTAACCTCTTGTTAACAAGGTTTAATCCTCCCTCCTAAGAGTCAGGGAGCCAACAGAGTCCCCAAATATTTACTCCTCTAGTAAATCTTCAATTTATCAGCAGCTTCTACTTGCCGCACAGACAACAAACATCCCAACATCCCCCATGGGATTTCACGTCTTCCACTAATTTTTATGACAACTAACATTTCCTGAAAAAAAAAAAAACTGAAGCCTTTGTTAAAGGGCTCACATTTATGCCCTGCTCTCCCATATTGTTGAAACACAAACACTTGTCTACTACGACTGATACTTGCTAAAAGCTGTGGTTGCATTAAAGAGAGTAGATGGGTGGAAGCTAAAAGCTTTTCGGCACTGCTGGTCTGGGTGTCATTTTTCAGTCTTGACAGCACTTGCCTCTCATTTGTCTACTAATTAAATGGTCATTGAGAATTTAACAAAGCTTTAATAGTCCCAAGTGAATATTGAACTTCTGGGTTTTTCCATATGGCTTTCAAAGGAATGCTTTTAAGATACGATTTAACCATTTTTTGTTGATCTACTTACTTCATAGTGTATTTTGACCTGTCTTTGTTAGATGCAATTGAATCTTTAGGACAGAACATGGGATTCCTTAGAATTAGTATCTAGTGAAAATATGACAGGAAGTTTTGTTTGTGTTTTCTGTTTTTGGAGGTTTATTTATTCATTAAAAAAGGGGGAAAAACTAAACAAACACTGCTTTGTTTACATCCAAACAGAGTGCTGGAGTGCCAAGGTCTTCCAATCGTCAACGGCCAATGCGACCCTTATGCTGCTGTCTCACTACTCGGTCCTTCCAGGTCAGAAACAAACAAATAAATAAATAAATAAATAAATAAATAAATACCCAGTACAATAAGATGTCACTGGTATTATTTATGTACATATAATACGTTATTGCAACACAGTTCAGATTTGAATCTAAAGTAAGAAGCAAATATGAAATACATTTTAACATTAAAAACAGCAATGTAAGATGTCAATGATACTAGTGTAACTGATATTGATTTAAAAGTTTCATCTCCATTTCCGATTTGTTCAGGTCCGAAGCAAAGAAGACCAAGGTGAAGAGGAAAACCAACAACCCACAGTTTGACGAGATTTTCTATTTTGAGGTAATCAACTTTTGTTAACAGTGTATGACATAACTTAAGCAGTGTGATTGTGTACAAAGCAATACTATACCGTTCCACTCCATTGTTGTCTCTTACTAAAAAATAGTTAAGCTGAAGTTTTGGGATTTTACTGGTAAATATGAGTGGGCTTTGAGTGTAGCTAGTGTAGATAACTTTGTAAGATGTCTGAATTTGAAAATATGAAATATTTTAATCAAAGCATAACAGTCTAGGCACAATGTTCGTCTCATTTAATCTAACAGAACTCTTCTCCCAGCTGTATGAAATTCCTGTCAAATTAAATGTAAGTGGTTAGATGTGGCTGGTTCTCAAATAAATCACATTCAAAGCTTCTACACACGTCACTTAACTCATTATGTTGTGTAGTTACTATGAACACTGGCCTCTTTTCAGCAAGGTTTAAACATTCTGAGATTCCGAAGCAACTAAAGCAATTAAGCAAAAAGAAAAACTTGGAATACAAAATATAAAAAATTCAAGTTGAGTTGGTGGGAGGGGTCTAAAAGAGAGCTGGAGGATAGTCTGATTTATCCACGGCTTTCCTTCTTCTCCACTCTTGGTGTATCCATAATTATGTACAAACATGTGGTGTACAAAGATTGAGTATTATAGGTTGTATATATTATATGTTGTATACAATCCTATTAATTTGTATAAGGGCAGGATCCAACCGAAAACGCATGCATTGTTTTCCAGCAGCATTTCAAAAAGCAGTCAGATAGTGGTCAATAGCCCTATTGACCCCATCCTCATGTGTATCCCCTCCCCCTTTCTTCCCAGTTTCTTCAGCAGGACAAGAGTGTGATTGATTCAGATACATACTAAACACTGACTCATAAATATCTGGATTATGGAAATCTGCACAATATATAAATCCTGTTTTATAACGTGCAGACAATAGTTTGGGATGCCCTTCTAAGTAATACCAAATTGATAGGATAGTTTGGCAAGACCCATTTTGTTTCAGCATGACTGCAATGAAAACATGACATTGTCAGGTTAATTCACGAGAGGCCAAAACATATTGTACCATAAGTGATCTCCTCACAAACCGACAACGTCACCAGGCCAATTAAGGAGGAAATTATTATTTAATCGTCGAGCCCGACAAAAGAAAACTACCCAAACATTCAGAAAAGGAAAATAAACAAACTGTTTTCATTCTTCCTGGACTGCATTTAAATGGTTTTCTTTGCTTTTAGGTGACACGGCCCTTGAGCTACACAAAGCGGCAGTTTGATGTCGAAGAGGAAGATGTGGATAAGCTGGCTCTGAGGTAAGCAAAAGTAACCTTAATGGTGTTACAATCAACTTATTCAATGCCTTTGAACTCTGACCTATGGTTCATTTCCAGGGTGGACCTGTGGAATGCTAGCAATTTAAAATTTGGTGATGAGTTCCTGGGAGGAGTGAGAGTTCCCCTAAGAGTTCTGGGTCAGTCTGGTGTTCATGATGCATGGTAGGTGTGTTACGTGTCCCACACTAGTCGGGTGACACTTGCTTCCTCTGAGATAAGAGATAAGCTCATTGACTTTAACAGTGTCTTTAACAGTTGTGGCACAAACATACTTAACGAATGTATCGTGGGACCTCTGTTATGTCCCACTAGACGATCAGCAACGTTTTCACTAATTTTCTAGGCATCCTTTTCAAATAACATAAAAAAATAAAATCTGACATAGGCTTTTTCATCATCATTGACTTGACAAAAATCATACCCAGCTGCGTTTGACGAAATTGGTCTCATGAAGTTTGCTCTAAATTGGTTGCCAGACTTGTCTAATCTAATCTGATATAATATTCATCCATCCAAGAAAGAATACACCATAGACTGGTCATTAGTCAATCGTGGGACACACATAGCTACAGACAACCATTAGCACTCACTATCACACACATATATTGGTTATATTCTTAAATTTACATAAGTGGGCGCAAATATTACAAATGTAAGTTCTCATTTAAGATAATCAGAATGTTTTTACAACTTTAATCAATAAGTCAAATGTCATTGACATCAAGTCTATCCTCAGGTACTATCTCCAGCCCAGGGAAAACGGAGGGAAGTCTGTCAAGGTGGAAGAACTCGGATCTCTGCGCCTGAACATTGTTTACACTGAGGACCACGTCTTCCCATCGGAGCACTACACTCCTCTCAGAGATTTGCTGCTGTACTCTGGAAACATACAGGTGTGTGCAGCTTGGGGGGAAGGTCATATGTTGCTGGGGCACATTTATATTGTTTTGTTCTTTGGCAGCCTGTGTCAGCGTCCACGGCAAATATTCTGGGGGAGGTGTGTCGAGAAAAGCAAGAAGCCGCTATACCGCTCGTGCGTCTCTTCCTCCACTATGGCAAGATTGTGCCTTTCATCAGTGCCATCGCTCACGCTGAAGTTAATCGTACGCAGTGAGTGTCTTAAAAGAATGCACGTTTCTTTCAGTGAGGGGGAGGGTCAGTAATCATTTGAAAGGATGTAGAGTTGTATATATTGTGTGAATTGTATGCAGAAAATCAACTATTTGATTCCCAGACAAACCTATGCTGGGAAGTCCCTTTTAATGAGGAGAAAAAACTGTTCTTGATGCTGTACTTTTTCCCAAGATGTCAATCAATTAGATCAATTAAATCAGATCATGTCAATTTCCATAGCGCAGCAATTTCATTAGACGTTATCCAATAAATGTTTTGTTGCACAGCTAAACTTAATTCATATCCTCATTTTCTATGTTTTGATGATTTCATTTGCTTTGATCGCTCAGTGTTGGAAAAATACAACATTTAAACACACTCATTCACATTTCAATATAAAAAAGATGAATTCAGTATCCAATATTTCCTGTTCAAATACGTTTTATTAATCCATATATCCATATGTGTGAAGGCAAGAAGTGTATTTTTCCTTTTGCTTTGAATTCTAATTTGCTTTTACACACAGGGATCCAAACACCATTTTTCGGGGAAACTCGCTCACGTCTAAATGCATCGATGAAACCATGAAACTGGCAGGGATGCATTATCTGCAAGTCACCCTCAAACCAATCATAGATGAGGTTGGACGCCAAATTCTCTACTATAACAAGGATATGATAGTATACATGTTTTCTTAATTGAATCCCTTCACAGATCTGCACAGAACACAAGCCCTGTGAAATTGACCCAGTTAAACTCAAGGAATCGGAAAACTTGGAGACAAATAGAGTAAGGAAATAAATGTGCATGGTTGCGATGACATTTGACATACAGTTTTTGTAACATAATGACTTATCTGATTTGCCTTCCGTCTGCAGGAAAACCTTCGACATTATGTGGACCGTATTTTTAATGTAATCACTACTTCTGGTGTTCGCTGTCCAACTGTCATGTGTGACATCTTCTTCTCCCTAAGAGAGTCTGCTGCTACGCGTTTCCAAGGTAACTGACCTCCAGTGTGATTAAAAAGGGAGACCGGAAAGGCATGATGTATTCAAGGACATTTTTTACCGCTCATTCAGTATTATAGGTGATTTTTTATGTGAGCCAGGCTATGTGGAGCTTGTTTTGCATTCTCTGCTGCCTTCATGTGGCTGCAGTAGGCATCTACATTCAAACTCAGAGCCTGAAATTTATACCTGTTTATTTGTGCCACATTGTACATTTTTCAGACTGCTCCTCTTTTATATTTCATGCAATATTTTGATAAATAAATCACTAGTGTGGAATGTATCATCTCATTGAGGCAAGAGTAATTTATTGAAAAATTGTAACCTTTTTTTTTTCTTCTCCCTTCCAGTGGATCAAGATGTCCGATACACAGCAGTGAGCAGTTTCATTTTTCTGCGTTTCTTTGCTCCAGCCATCCTATCACCCAATCTTTTTCATTTACGGCCACACCATCCGGTGGGTTGAATTTAAAATATCTCATGTTTGACAAGTAGTTTCCATGGTAATTTTTCTCATTTCGCTATGTAGGACCCGGCCACATCAAGAACGCTTACACTCATCTCCAAGACCATTCAGACATTGGGAAGTCTCGCCAAGTCAAAATCTGTGAGTATCTTTCACAAAAATGTTGTCAATAGATGGATCCCAACTACCGTCAAACCTCCACGCTTATTGTCTCTGTAATTCCTTTAAGGCCAATTTCAAAGAGTCTTACATGGCAGCATTTTACGACTACTTCAATGAGCAGAAGTATGCAGATGCTGTCAAGAATGTGAGTCTTTTAATAGCGCTTTACTTTTTGGGTGACTTGTCATATCAATGAAATCTTTTTTTCCAACATGAAATGCATGCATGTGCATAGGATTTCTTTTTTGTTTCCTTACTGAATTAAAGAACAAAACAAGGGGTCTAACCCAACCACTGACTGACTGATTTGATTTGGTCCTTTGTTTCTAAAGTCATTCTAAAATAATGTTATTATTCTGCAGTTTCTGGACCTCATTTCCACTTCAGGAAAGTGGGATCAAAAAAGTATTGAAACACCCATTATGCTCAAAGAGGGGTAAGCTAAACTTCTATTTCTGATATAATCCCTACATGCAATGTTTCTTGATGTCTACAACTTTATTTATGTTTTAATGCTTACAGTTGACCATTCCCTTTCTATTTGTCTTTGGCATTAGTGCCCAGCTAAAATGAATATTTCTAAGACTACATTCCATTTCATTTTTAACATAACACGAGTCCCCCTATGTACACAATAAAGTTGTTTTAATGAGGCTTCAAGGAAAGGGTAGCTTCCTGCCTCATTCATCAACATCCTCATCCTCTTGTGTTTCTGCTACCGGGATTAGGAGTTTAAAGGTCACTATAAAAGGGGTTGATGGGAAAGGGTCTAAAAGCACCAAGGGCAGGTAGGTAAGACTTTCTCTATGCCCTTGTGACCCCTATGTGTGTGCACTGTAAATTCTCCTCAAGTGGTCCACCTCCTCTTTCGTGTCACAGTTAAATGCTGCTACACTTTGCGTTACATCGCTGGAGGAAAATCAGATGACACATATGTGCATGGGGTCTGCATTATGGTCGAAAGTACAGCTCGACTTATTTTACGCGGTACACATAACAACAATAGCCCCTGTCGTTTAGCGTTAAAGCCGAAAGAAACGTCTGCCGGTGGTTACTGTACACACATTCCTAGTTTCTCATCTATCTACCCACCTCCCCGACCCCTTTTGTTCCCCTTTGCATCCACTGTTTACATTATCGCTCTACATGAGACCCTCCAAATGGTTTTGCGCAAGGGGAAATCTGCACATTTGGGGCTCAGGAATGTGACAAGGATGCAAGTGTCTCACTGTGGAATCCCCACTGCATCATTTTTCCAAAATAGTCTGTCTCTTATTTTCGAGTCTGTCGTGTTCACTTGCCTATACATGTTTTATCAATTAGCATCACTATTACTCTTCCTGGCAGTGTTCTTTAGCGCGGCACAGTTTCTAATTTCCTGCTATTAGTCCCAGTGCTTGTTGCCAGATTGTAAACATTAATTGGAAAAACACTTGGGATAGATGGTAATAACCCATCAGAGTGATTTGTTTGTCTTGTAAAGAGATCTTGGTTTATATTTAGCTTGATATTTAGTATTTTACCCTTGTGATAAACAATTTGTTCTTTTTACCATTGAAATTGTATTTCACGTATTTCCCCGAGACGACATAAGTAGTTTTAAGGTCTTTCCACAATATATATATCCCCAAATATGGCATTAACTTATATTAAATGACAAAATAATTTCCTGTTATCAATAAAACTGTATAACACAGAAAAAGGAATACTGTACAACAATTTATCCCGTGAGTTTGGACTCTTGTATAAATCTTTTCACTTTAATGTATTTTCCCCCAGATTTATGATAAAGAGAGCACAAGGAAGAAATCGGTTTGGAATGAAGAACTTTAAAAAAAGATGGTTTCGGCTCACCAACCATGAGTTCACTTATCACAAAACCAAAGGTAAAGTTAACTTTTTATGTGCAAAGAACTTGATATACAAAGTTACGGGAAAGGCTAAAGAAAAATGTTATTTTCCGTTACTTACTGTAATTTTATTTCATTTAACTGCCGCCTCGCGCCTTACTTTGGCTGCGGGCAGGTGCGGGTTCAATTCCTGCTGGTGGTGGTATCATTGGGGGTGCGGATGGTCATTTAGTCTGCCTTTCACCCGAAGACAGCTGGGTTAGGCTCCAGCACCTCCTGCAACTCTTTTGAGGATGGGCGCTATGGAAGATGAATGAATGACTCATTCTATTTAGTCATTCATTTCCATGCTGTTTATTCTCAAAGGGGTCACAAGGGGTGCTGGAGCCTGTCTCTGTCCCCACTTGCCAGTTACCTACCATACATAAAAAAAAATAACAAAAACATTTTTTGAAACCCTTAAAAAACAAGATTTGGTTCTGAAAGACTGCATCAATAACGGATAATTTGGTGAGAATATAATTGCATTGCATTTCGGAACAGAAATAATGTCTATATATATCGTTGATCAATAAAGGTAATCAATGGCCATAAGAATACGTAAACACCAAGAACTCTATTTATGCATGAACTCTTATCTCCAGGAGAGGGAGCTTTGTGCAGCATTCCCATAGAGAACATTTTGGCAGTTGAAAGGCTGGAGGAGGAGTCATTCAAGATGAAAAATGTAAGGGCTCATAAAAAAAAAAAAAAACATTTTTAACAGATTTCAACAAAGGTTTTAAATAACTCTTCCTTATGTTGTTCCATGTGCTCTCCAACCTCCAGATGTTCCAGGTAATCCAGCCAGAAAGGGCACTCTACATCCAAGCCAACAATTGCGTTGAGGCGCGAGATTGGATCGACATCTTAACCAAAGTCAGCCAATGCAACCGCAAGCGTCTTAGCACCTATCATCCTTCAGCCTACCTCAACGGCCACTGGCTCTGCTGCAAGCTCTCGGCTGACGCGGCGCCTGGCTGCACGCCCTGTACCGGGTGTGTGGCGTTGTCAAAATAATCCTCTTGGGTGGTCTTTATCATTGTTTTCGCTCACTCACATTCCTGTGCGCATCTGTTTCTAGCGGCCTCCCTGCCAATATCCAGCTGGACGTAGACGGAGACAGAGAGACTGAGAGGATCTATTCCCTCTACAGCACATACATGACCAAACTCATCAAGATGCAAGGTCAGAAAGGAAAAAAAAGCTGTCTATTTTATGGAGGTGTTCAACAGTGCTTCATTATTTTACCTTTGTATACTTCTCCCTTTGACCCGCAGAGGCCTGCGGCAGTAAGTCAGTATACGACGGACCCGAGCAAGAGGAATACTCCACTTTTGTTATTGACGACCCCCAGGAGACTTACAAAACCCTCAAGCAGATAGTTTCAGCTGTGCAGACATTGGAACAACAGCACACCAAGTATAAACGAGACAAGTTCAAGAAGACCAAGATAGGAAGCCAGTACGTAGTTTTTATCAAATTGTTTACAGACATGAGTCTGAACCATTATATGTCCAATCATTGGTCACCACTCAATTTGTGATAAAAATATATTGCTTCCTATAAACAATGTATCTTTATCTGCCGTCTCCATAGATACAGAGTAGTAGTAGCTTTGTAATCAATAAAATTGCCCCAATTCCCATATAACAAGTAAAGCCAAACAAGAATTACAGTGTTCCCCCGCTACTTCGTGGATTCAGTGATTCGCGTTCTTTTTTTTTTTTTTTAATTATTATTATTATTATTTTTTTTTTAATTAAATTCACATTAAGCATTTTTGAAGGGGCATCCCTACTTCGCGGAAATCCACTTATCGCGGGTGGTCCCAGTCCCCATTAACCGCGATAACCGAGGGAACACTTTATTTCAATGTTTCAGGATACATCTGGTCTAATGGCGTCTAATGTAAAATATCTGCTTTGGCAGTGAAATGGTCTATAAAAACGATTTTAATAGTAACACATAGTACTTTAATAGTACAACGTTGCTTTGTTGTAATCCAGCCCTGACTATCACTGCCCACAATATGAGGTAAAACTGCACAATATTGAATGTGGAGGTTGTTTGTAATGTCCAGGAACTTTCACTATATAATACCAGGAGTTTGGCTTTCTGGGTTGTAAGGGTGGAATAAACACAGATGGTAATCTAAAATTGTTACACACATATCACCATCAATCTGTCATCTAACCACTGTTCTCCTTGCTTCTTCAGAGAACATCCAATAGGCGACAAAAGTTTCCAGTGTTATATCCGTCAGCAGTCAGAAAGCTCCACCTATTCCATCTGACCTTCTTTGGACTTTTTTTTCTGTGATGTTCACAATCAGCACTTCGGCCATGACAGTAAATCAACATTTGGAAGAAGCAACCACTTGGCGTGTTGTGTTCAAGGGGGAAAATACAAGTTTTACAGTTCCTAGTACACAACAGGGTGGAAGAGGGGCGTGCTCAAGATGTGTCACTCCACGTACAAAATATGGGGAAACAGACGTCAGGTCAGAAATGGAACACTAGTGCAAGAAGTTGACTAACTCTTCATCTTCTTTGTGATGGGATGACAGAAAAAACATTTCCACTGGACTGGACTTTTCCAGTGAACGACACGCACTTTAATCTCCAACAACTTAATAAATGGACAAGACTCGTAGCACAATTTTCAAAAATCGAAGGCTTTGGTTTGTCCTTGGTATCATATTTTTTTTGTACATGACATCTAGCTCTCCTAAATATTAGAAGGATCAACAGTATTGCCTGTTTTTTTAATGGACGCCTACTTGTATAAGAATAGCTTTGGAGGTCACATAAAGAAATTTGAGAAACCACGAGTAACGTGGTGGTGCCCTGGAGGTGTGCTTTAGTAAACCACTACTGTCATCATTTAGCCTCCATTTGTTGACAGATAGAGCGGTTTTATTTGCTTTAGTGTTTTAATGCCCTGGATAGCTGTGTGAGCGTTGAACTTAATCCAGACAAAAAGCTGCAAAGCCATCTTGTTTTTTTCTGCAAGCAGTTTTAAAAATATCATGAACTGTTGGCTTTGGATGCTTTCATTATTGGAGGTCTTGACCGTCAGGATATGGAAGGAAGGGTCTCTTCAAATTACATGTTTGAATCCCTTTTGAAATTATATTTTTTTGGGCTATATAATAGTGAATACATTTGGTTGGTATCAGATTGGGTGATCATTTATCCATGCAATGCATGCAGATAACACATGTTGCAGGACGTAGAAAGGTCATCTGTCTTCATCATTATCATTTGTGTCCACTAGAATCATGTTTTTATTTTTTTTTCATCTGAATTTTCAACAAAGCTTGGGATATTATAACTTTGAAACATATGCACAGATGATCACAATGGTATCCATTTGTTTGTTCTTTCTGTCTCAATTTGGAGACAGAGGAAAAACTTTCCCTCAACCATGACTAAAGCAGCATTTTCATACAATTCTTAAGCAAATGAGAATTGTTTTAAGCCTAACTGCGACCTAATACATCTTTTGACATTCAAGCCATTTCTAAATATTATTGTGAAATGGTAAGATTCTTACTAGCTGTGTTGCTTATTGGCATCCTTTATAACTTTGTTTTAGCAATGTAGCGGTGTGTTGTCATGGAAACGTTGGCCTCTTGTGTCAAATGTATTTGAGATGCTGCCTGTTGCCAATATTGCCCATCAGCACCTTGTATTCCGTTGAAGGTACTGGATTTTAATCTTGCTAACACGTGTGTGTCTGTGTTGTCTCTGTAACCTTTCTTTCATTAATTCATCATCATTATTATTATTATTATAATCGTTATGTTTTCTTGCCAAACAGTGCATGTGTCGTTATGGCAGAAGTCCAGTCACCTCCGTGCAAAGCTTTTGGAAATACACCATTTACATACTTTTTTTTTTTTTTTTTTTAAGTATCCTCAAATGTAAAAAAAAAAAAACCTAGTTGTGTATCCTCAGTGGTGGTCAGTGCCAGTTATTATTTTTCCATGTTTTTTTAAACAATAACTCCAATGCATTATATTTGATCTGTTTATATGAACTTGACACTTTTTCATACAGAGATATTGCCATGCTTCTGAAGTGAATGACTGAAATATTTTTAAAGTATGTACTTGTGAGTGTATGTGTACGTCAACATGTAACTGACTTGCCAAGTGAATTAACCCAGTGTTAGCAGTGAGGGGGCAGTTTGCCACTTGGGACATATATTTTAAAAACAGAAGAAAAAAACACTGCCTGCATTGATTCCAATAAGACTTCACCAACAGTCTTGTATTGGTTCAATTCTTATTATGTAGAACTACATTTGTAAAACTATTAACATCCAACTTTTGTGTTCTACGTGTCAGATTTTAAGTAGAAATTACACAACTGGGCCCATGGAGTCATATCACATTTTTATAATCAACATTTTTTGGGCACATCAACAGAGTTTTGAGGAAAAGCCGTTAAAAAATGATTGCACATTTCCTGGCACTGAAGCCTAGCAAGGACTGGTTATACTGCAATAATGATTCCCCCCTCTCCAGACACATACACAATAAGGTTGTCATTATCCCATACATTTTCAAATTCACACAGACATATTTTGTAAAAATATTTTCAAAGCAAACTGAATTTATTGTAAGTGTACTGTATATAAAACAGTGGGATGAATGGTGTAATGTATTGTCCTTTTTCCCTTAACAAAATGAATAATATTATAATTCAAAAGTGGCATCTGCGTCATTTGTCAATTAAGGTGGTTCAACTGGATTCTTTATGCTATTTTTGCAAATGAAATATTATATAACAGTATTTTGTATGAACGTTGCTTTGTATAAAAACATTCAAGTTAGATGTTAAAACCCATTTGATTTGTTTTATTTTCAGATACAAAAGGACAATTCGTAACATTTACAAGAAATGGCCTCTTAATTTATGTCCTCATTTTGAGGGCATAATGTTCTCTCTTGTGTCAGAAACAGGATTAGATCGAGCATCCTCTTGTTTTACTTTAAACGGTTTAAATGACATCATGTCGAATGGCTTCCTAACATATTTCAGATGAGTCAAGGCTGTCTGTAAAGTATCAAGCCATTGCAGTACATATTTGTATCTATTCCAAATGTCTTAAGATATATACGAGAAGAACTGCACTCATTTTTTTAAACCAGAAATTTCAGATGTCCCAGAAAATTAGTGCTAATCAAGGGGGATGCTTCTAACAAGATGAAAAACAGTCAAATTAAATACTTAATTACTTTATCATGCAAACTCCACATAGTGACCACCAACCTGGGATCAAACCCTCGAGCCCAGAACTTGCTCACCATGCCGCCCTATCTTTTCATTAATTTACATTTTTTTTCCAACATTAAATTCATCCACGCAAGCAAACATGTAAACTCCAGACAGGTAAACCGACCTGGATTTGAACCCTGGACCCCACAACTGTCGACACAGCCGCCGTAAGTTTGTATTTATTCATTTAAATAAAAATCATACTTAAATACATAAATGACTGATAATAAAAAAGACTAACTTCATACAAATTATAATATGAATTTTAATGAGTTCTACATCATGCACAATTTGTATCAGACAGTTAACACTTGTTTGTATTAAGTACACTATGCAAAAATGTTAATTTTGTGGCCTACTATATACAAACATACCCAAAAAATGTGATGTCCACATAAATGGACGCCAGGTCTCTTTGAGATTCAGCTTTTTTATTTTATTTTTTATATATAATGAAAATATCCACTTGCCCTATAGAAGACTTGAATCAACCACTCACTATGTGTGACCTTTACCTGGACTTACCCCCGCCGAGTTTGAGAGTGGATCTACTTTTTCTTTACCCAGTATGGTTCATTCCACTGAAGGGGTTGTTATTGTTGTTGTCAAGCCCACCGGCCCACTTTGTGGAGCTGCTGACCTCCCGGCGTGCATTGTGTGGACTAAATCTACTTTCTGCATGAGTTCCACCCACCGGCATTTATTAGTGCGCGCACACACGCACCTAGTTGCGCACCCCCCTGCACTGACCCCCTCCAACCCCACTTTTGGTTTAGCGTTTTCGGGAAGAATAAGATTTGAAGTCAGTCTTTTACCGGAGCCATGCGGAGACACAATCTTGCGCCAGCATGTCTCGTTTTTCTGCTGACATTCACCGACGCCATGCAATGTAAGTTTGCGGCCATATTTACTCCCAAACGTTGTTGTTTAGATCGACTATAGTGGTAATTTACAGACTTTTTTGTTTTGTTTTTAACAAGCAGCGCTTGGTCTTGCAAAAAAAAGTTCATTTCTTGGAAATCTCAGTTTCGCAATGACCTCTTTTTTCCCAGGCCAGTTCAGATAAATACAATTTGTCATGGCCACTTTATCCATGCAGGCTTCCATCTGCCAACTGTCAGAAGCAAACATGACTAAATTCCGGCCTGGATCAGTCACATGTTTTTTTGGGAACACGAAGCTGATGTGAATGAAATGTTATGTTATGCTCATCCCTGTGTTTTTCTTTTTCTCCATGCGTATCCCAGTTCTGAGCCAGAGTGCAGCATCGCACTTCTTGAGCCGACACAAGAGAGCCAACTCTCTTTTTGAGGAGCACAAGAAGGGCAATCTGGAGAGGGAATGCATTGAAGAGCTCTGCAACCGAGAAGAGGCAAGGGAGGTCTTTGAGAACATCCCTGAAACGGTAAGAGGATGTTTACCAAGAGGGCAAAGAGCCCCAAAAACAGCACACGCAAGAAAATACAACTCTTTCAATTCCATCCCCAAGTAAAATTTGCAGGTTATTGGTCACTTCAATAATAGAACATGTTTTTAAATTAATTTTTTTGGCTCTCATTTTTAATGATACCCAAACAAAAAAATAAAAACTGGCATTTGAGAACAAGTTAGGTGAAAAATAAGTTATCAATTCACATTATTCTATATTTTTTCTATAGTTTCTATAATACTATAATTCTATATGTATTTATTATTCATTGTTATTATTTATAAATGATTTATTTGTTGTTGTTTGTGCACTTCATGGTGAAGCTTTATGTAAATCTCATTATACTTGTATAATGACAATAAAAGCATTCAATTCAATTCAATGATATTATTTTGATAGCCTATTGTTACTAGTAGTGATTTCCAAGTGGACACACTGATTAATTTTAATATGATTCACTCTTGTATTTCAAATGCCATCAAAATCTCTTGATACTAAACCATCTTTATAAAATGCCTGTTCTTTTTCAGGAGTACTTTTACCCCAGGTATCTTGGTAAGTTTCCCTAGTGACCAATTGTTTTGATGTATTAAACTGGCGTAATATTACGAATAATTCCAATCTATTTTTAAGTGTGTCTGGGCTCTCACCGAGTTAGCTCCGTCGGCGACAATGCTGATTCTGGCATCCCATCGGATCTCCGCACCTGCGTGATAGGTAGAATTTGTGTTTATATTCTTTACTCTGGTGATTCTCAATCACTGTTCCACAACACATTAACATTTGTGCCATAATTTCTCAAAAAAATCATCAGTTTTTTTGAAAAATAAAACTTTTATTTGGATCTTTACCAGCATGATATAGTGACGGAAATGAAATACATTGATTAATCTGTGTATGCACTCGTTTCAACCCTTGGTCATTGCATACTCTTAGTTAGTAAACAGAGATGAGATTACTTTTTTAAAACTATTTCTCTTGGCTAGTGCCCTGCAGGATATGTCTTATGTAGACATCAGTAAAGGTTAAATGTACTCCTTTTGTCTGAATTGCTTTTTACGAAATTTTCTGTGTCGTTGGACAGAAATCAGCGATCAATGCACGCCGTTTCCATGCTATAGGGAAGGTACTGAGCGCTGTGTGGATGGTAAAGGCTCCTATATGTGTTTGTGCAAGCCTGGCTGGAGAGGCCTCACCTGTGAGGATGGTAAGTTTTTCTTAAAAACATTTTTTATAAGATCGTAAGCCATGCAGCTTCTATATAATTTGTCCATTGCGCAGATATTGACGAGTGTTCGGATTCCGAGTTTCCAGCGGGATGCAACCACAACTGTTACAATATTCCCGGGAGCTTTTACTGTGCATGTAAAGATGGCTACTATCTCAGTGACAACATTAACTGTTTGGGTAAGACCAATGTGTTTTCGTTCCTATCTTTCATTTATAATTTAAGTTAGATTGGTGCATCGAACCCTGATGCATCGTACACTAAATCTACATTACGGCAACTGTGATAATACGTTCTGTTGACATATTAAGCCAGATGTTTTACTGTACCCCCCTATGGTGGAAATGCAGTGGTTCCAAAGGAAACAACTGTAATGTGCATTCAACCAAGCGTGCAAGCATACATCGATCCAACCATTTAAGCCATCAACCAGCCATCGATCCATCCGTTCATTTTTTCCCAGTTAAATAGAGTTTTTTCCGGTCGAGGGGGGCTGTGAAATGACCTCAGCAGAGAAGCCCTCCCTTCCTTCTGGTTGGCCACTTTGTCAAGCTCTTTCAGGAAATGTTTCCAGCTAGGCAGAAGAGACATTATCCCCCAACCTTTCTAGTGGGACATGCCTGGAACTCTTAGGAATCCTAGACAGATGCCCAGGCCTCCTCACTTAGCTCCTATAAATAAAGAGAAGTAGCAGCTCTATTCACAAATGACCAGTTTCCAACTGGCAAAAAATTCCATAAGGACTTCTGTCGCCAAGTGAATGCATGGGCACTTATGGTGTTGGCTACGGACAATGATAGGCACATAAACCTAATGATAGTGGTTAACTCCATTCCTTTGAGGTTCTGTAGCCGGTACATGTCAAGTACTCAATCCCTTTGTTTCGCTATACTTCAACTTTTAATTGACATCCTCATCATCATCTCTTATTTGTTTTTACTTGCTGTCTCACATTACTGCGTAGGACTCTAAGTTGTTACTGTTTATCTTTTGTTAGTTCAGTTCAAAGTCTCTGTAAACAAGCAGTTGATACAACGAGAAACATTTACTTTCCCACATTTTTCAGACATTCAGGATATTTCCAAATAGTTTTTCCACTATGCCCTGTATACACTTGGATTTTTTTTTAAACAGATTGTTAGAATACCTCTTTTAGGACATTTAACGCTACATTATGTGATTTGAGAGAAAATAAACCTCTACAAGTAAAACATTTATAACCACTTTATCCTCACACTCATACCTAGGGACAATTTAGAGTGTCCAATCAGCCTACCATGAATGTTTTAGGAATGTGGGAGGAAACCGGAGTACCCGGAGAAAACCCACGCAGGCCTAGGGAGAACATGCAAATTCTGCACATAATAAGCAATAGATTATATCTTGTACAGTACATCATTATAACAAGGTTTAGCGCCTGTTAAGCAAACATGCAGTTTTTTTCTTGTTCGTATTGGGAAGGCTCAAAAAATGTATTTCTCATTCGGTCTCTCTCACTCGTGACTCGTTTCAGATCTAAATGAGTGCCTTTTGTATCCAAGTATTTGTGACGAGCCTGCTAAATGTGTCAATACACCTGGCATGTTTGATTGTGTGTGTCCAGCTGGATTTAAATACAACTTCACTTCAAAAAGCTGCAATGGTGAGTAGTAAATCAAGAACCAGATTGAGGTTAAATGCAGAAATAATACAAAAGTTCCGTAATTGCAACTCGAACCGGAGCTGTCAACTGTCCAAATTTCTCTGGTTCTGTATAAATTCTGAATTCATCATTACAGATGTTGACGAGTGCTTGGTGAGCATGTGTGAGGGCACGTGCATCAACAATGTGGGCAGCTATAACTGCCATTGCAATGGCCGCCAGGGTCTTCGCTTGGCAGACAACAGGCACGATTGTGAAAAGATCCCAGTGTGTGTGGATTTGCGCGACTTTAAATACGCTGAGATGTTGTACCTGGGGGAGCAGTTTGCAGGAATTCCTGTCATATATCTTCTCTTCCGTCTGCCAGAGACAACAAAGTGAGTGCAACTTACTTTAGTTCCAAGCATCATGGAATTATATCGTGTCAAAAAGTCCAATCTGTAATTTTCTTCATGTATTCCTTCATTTTCCTTACCGCTTATCCTCACAGGGGGTGCCGGACCCTATCCCAGCCAACTATGTGGCCTTCTGTATTTATGCAGGGTAATTGGAGTTGAACCTGAAAGTATAATATGTGCCCTTTTGCAAAGAAATTAGGAAATAAAGGAAATATAGTTCCATTGCTATTCCATTTGAACTTTCCTTTTTTTTTCTTGACTGCCAGGTTTTCAGCAGAGTTTGACTTCCGCACTTTTGACCCAGAGGGAGTCATTCTCTTTGCAGAATCCTCCCAGGATTCATGGTTCATGCTGGGACTACGGGACGGCCGCATCGAAGTCCAGTTCAAAACTCAGCACACATTAAAAGTCACCAGCGGAGGCAAAGCCATCAATGATGGACAGTGGCATGTGGTAAAAAATGATTTTAACAAAAGATTAACGTTAGTTAACATATGACATTTTTCAGAGTGACTATGAAAAGATTGAGTAAGTGTTCAAATCGGTGCAGTAGAAAATACGATGCAAGTAACAGAATAAAAATGACAGCAGCACATCACGACATGCAGATCTCTGTGGATGAATTGGAGAAGAGCATCAGTGTAAAGATCAGCAAGGAAGCAGTAATGAGCATCACTAGTCCAGAGAGCCTCTTTACTGGGGTTAATGGGAAACTGGCCACTAAAGTTTACATCGCCGGTCTGCCCAACCGCACCAACAGCATCATAAAACCAGTAAGCAAGCATTTTTCTCACGTTCTTTGCTCCGAAAATGTACATAAATTGCATAAATCACTTGTCCGATGAATAGATCAACCCACGACTCGACGGCTGCATCCGAGGTTGGAACATGATGAACCAGGGGGCATCTGGTGTGAAGGAGGTCATCCAGGAGAAGAAAAGTAAACAGTGCTATGTACATGTGGAACGTGGATCGTTTTTCACTGGTGAAGGACTGGCACGCTTCAATATTGACTATAGTGAGTAAGTTAAGTCATACTTTATCGTTGCTCTTAGGTATTTTTGTTATTGTTGTCTTTTACCATCAGTAAGACTTTTACTTGATTTATCAGAATGTAAGAAGGAAGATTTTGTTCCACATTTTCTTCTTGCTTGATGGGCTTCAAAATTGCACATATTTTTTTCTTGTGTTTGTCTGTAGGTGAGTCAGGAAGCTGGAAAGTGGATTTAAGGATGAATATACGTCCTTCTGGCAGTACCGGAGTCCTCTTTGCTCTCGTTTCCAACGACAAAGTCCCGTTGTCGCTGGCCGTGCTAAGCGACGGCGAATATGACGCTGTATATGCATTTTTTTTACTCTTTTCTTTAGAACTAAATGTGTTCAACATGATTGAAATTGGTTTGTTTTCCCCATCTGTTACAGAACCTGCAAGTTTTCTTGGATGGAGTTCCGGTGGCTACGCTGTCCTCGATGCTGTTGTGTTACCCCGACCGTATCACAGTGTTGCTGAGTGTAACCCAATCGGGAATTTCAATCTCGGCAAATTCATCGACTGTCAAGAATATATTGCCTGATGCCCAACAGGAGGCACTGCAGCATCTCAATTTCTCTATGCAGAACCCAGTCAGCACCTACATTGGTGGGATACCAGGTCAGTTCCAGATAAATGATATAGTTTTTTCAGTTACATAGTCAGTGGCAAATGTGCCAGCACTAATCATTTCAGCCCCATTTCGCCTTTGAAAGTGCTTCCAGAAGCAGTTCAAAGCAACCTTAAATAGTTACAGGAATTGTTCCTTCTAATTCTAAGCATTTCCAAGTGACCATCCTGATTGATTCCAGGACGAAATGGTCTGCCTTTCTTTGCGTTCTCATTAGTTGGATCTGCCGATCTAAGCAAGTGTACAAATTCACACCAGAGGCTGTCATTGTGATAATGAAGGCAGATTATTACTCTCGTTCTTGTTAGTTTCATTCCAAAGCCTAGGTCTTTAGGCTGCTTAAAATTAATTACAGTATTTAAAATGTGGCAAAAGCCTGTGAAATCCCAGATACGCACTCAAAGCACATGTGAAAAATGTTTTATTATATGCAATGGAATGAAGATTCAACTTTTGTTTTGCATCCATTCAGTTTGGCTTGCTTAGACACAGTAATATGCACTTGGTGGCTGCATCCGTCCAGTCTAATCACTCAATATTTGTTCCTCCCTTTCCTCTTTCTTAGATAATATCCCATTGGAGTCCACCCCAGTAACAGCCTTTTATCACGGCTGCATGGACATCTCTGTCAACGGCCAGATGTTGGACTTTGACGAAGCCTTGAACAAACACAACAGCATTAAGTCCCATTCTTGTCCTCCTGCTCTCACCTCTGAAACGGATTCTTCTCCGCCAAATGGAGAGTGACCTTAACTAACACCCCCACTACTTGCAATAAGCAGCAGTGTCCTCTCACTTGTGGGATATTTAATATGTAGGTTGTGGATGGAAGGAAGTAGGTGGTACAAGGTTATCAAGATGAGAAGATACTGTAGTTTTCAACAGTCATAGTTGATTTTGCCACACCTAATATGTTTTGCTTCAATTACTTGGGATGTATGACGACAGCTACTTTGCTGGAAGCTGCATGATGTAGTTGTAACATTGATGCAATCAAGGAATTACAAGAAATGTTTGCACCAAAGCTTTGTAGCACGCACAACATATGTTGAGCAAGAAAGAATTGTGTTCGTTACACATGATCCCAGAAGATCAGGCTCTGAAACCAACTAAAGCTGCTCTGCCTCTCTGTCCCTGGTTCTCGGTGTGCTTAGTTTCCCATCTAGTCACTTGTTTGGATAAAATAACTTGAAATAAAAGTCAAATACATTTTTAACTTTAGCTTCTTACTATCCAAATGTTCTCGTTTGTTGGTATATCATCTGTTTTTCTTAAAAGCTATACGTGCAGAGAGGTAGGCAATGGCCCGCTGAGGAATATATAGTGTTGGTCAGTGCAATGTAAACGATATTATTATAGTAGCAATTGAATTTGGTAACACACAATTTGTCCTCAATGTCTAGCCCCTGATCGGTTGTTCATATTTGAACAAGTTCCAACAACTTTAAATCAGCCAATAAGTATAATATTCAGCATTTCTGTCAAACAAGAGGGGAATCGAGTCCATATTGATGGCACCAATGCTCGTGTACGGACCTGCCGGTCAGCATCCTGTCGATTCGCTGATCGGTGCAAATAAAGTAAGTCAAAAAATCGTTTGACTGCAGTAAAAAGTTGTGAAACAAAATATTATGTTCATTGGTTTCCTCCCACATTCCAAAAACATACATGCTGGGCTGATTCGACACTCTAAATTGCCCCTAGGTATGGGTGTGGCGGTGCATGGTTGATCATCACCGATTCACTGTGTCAGCTGGAATAGGCTCCAGCACCCCCGTGAGCCATGTGGGGATAAATTGGTTCAGGAAATGAAGGAATGAATCAAGACAAACTCGAATGAACTTAATGTTTTAAACAAAATTCAAGCTATAATAAAAAGATAGGGTGGCATGGTGGACAATTGGTTGGTGTGACAGCCTTGCAGTTCTGGGATCAAGGGTTTGATTCCATGTTGCTCCTCACTGTGTAGAGTTTGCATGTTACAGTCATTAAGTATTTCATTTGAGTTTTTTTTTTACTTTGTTAGAAGCATCTGCCTGGATTTACACTAATGTGCTTTTGAGAAGAGAGAAGGTGGAAAGGTGCTTGTCTATTTGCATTGAATAAAGTGATGCAGCTTTTGCTAGAACGCCCCCCAACACACGCACTCAAACACGCGCACGAACACACGCACTCAAACACGCGCACGAACACACGCACACGCCGAGTGTAAGAAGGAGGAGGAGGAGAGGAGCCAGAGGACAAAAGTGCGGACCGCAATGAAGACGAGCTAACCGCAGCTCGTGGAGGACGACAGCGGCGGCTTAACAGTGAGAGCAATGCGGGGGGAGCACAACGCTTACTGATCCCCCCCAAACACACCCCGGCAGTCCTTTACAAGTACCCGGAGACCTGCTAATCTGACGTTACATCGCTATTTACAGCATTGCCGCAGCAGGAGAGGACACGAGAGAGACTCTTTTCCAAGAAAGAAGTTGACGGTGCTCAGCACGGATTCAGCGGCTACACGATGCGTGTGAGCCGGGCAAAGTGTCTCCAATTGGCCGCGCTGCTAATCCTGCTGTCCGCCTGCTGCTCTCCCAGCAGTAGTAAGTAAACAATCGCATGCTAGGTGGCACTGGCTAATGGCAAGCCATCAGTGCTAAACGTGTTTAAATAACTGTTTTGGGGAAAACAAACGCGAATCTCGGACCATCGTGTGGGACACCTCCACATTACCTGAGCTATTGTTCTCAGATTCGTGTGTTGTTGACTGTATTTTGCACTTGTGGGATGTACACTTTTTTCTTTTTTAAAATAGTTCAGTGCAATTCTTAATTCTTTTTGTGTTTTGGTTTTTTTGGGAGGAGGGCAACTTTTTAATTGCTCACTCACATAAAAAAAAAAGATGTGCAAGCTTAACCCTTTATAGCACATGTCACTATTTAGGTCATTAAAAAAGTAGACTGCTTATCAGTTATTCTTTATACAAATGTAGTCTATATCAATTTAAGAATGTTGGTGAATTAAAATTAATGAAAGAGTAAATAAAGAGAGTTGCAATGTGGGTGGTTATCACTCCCTAGAGTTGATGACAATAATCATAGTATTTGTTAACAATACACATCCAATTCATTTTATAACTAGGACCCGCTTGTTTTTTAGTGCGAGACATAGAACATCTAATAGAGGGGTGTTCAAACTTTTTTCCTCCAAGATCTACTTTTCAAGGAGTTAACCTCCCATGATCGATCTTTTTTATAGGCCACTGACAAATGTCAGCAATTATTCATGTTTATATACCTAACATTAGACTTGATCTATCAACATGTATGGGAGTGGCTGGGAACGAGAGTGAAAATCCACTCTCTTTATCGCTCCATATCGCTATATAGCCGGTAAGAATTCTGTGTGGGGTAAATGATAAGAAACTACGGCTACGGAGCCACTGCCTAAATAATAGTCATTAACACCTTCATGTGTGTAGAAGCAATTAGTCTACTCTACATGAAAGTAACACCTATAAGCAGTGGCGGTCCGTGAATTTCCTAGCGACGCCTTCAGCTGTTGGAATCAATCCAACCCTCAAAAGCTATTTTATGGCTATAAAATCTCTACTGCAGCTACAGCTGTGACACATTAAAAAATCATCAATAATAACCTCATACAATTGAAATATTATTTAGGAATATAGTCATATTTTTTGGTGTAGTGGGTCAGTCTCCTTATTTTTTTCAAATCCTAAAACAGAAAGTTGGCATTTAGGATTTACTTTAGCCCCTGGGACTATTTGACGGTTAGAGCCTAACTAAGGAACCGACAGAGAGGACGGATCAAACTGTTATTCACATGCGATCTACCAATAGTTCCTTGGCAATCTACCGGTAGATCGCGATCTGCATTATGCGCAACCTTGATCTAGTACCATCAACGGTAGCTTTTGATTGCTCTACAATGGGTTGAATCTTTAAATAAGCTCAGTGGAGTGTTTTCCACATCATTCATTGTACTTTTCCTCAATACACAGTCTGAGTACTTTTGTCTCCTGTTTGATTATTTACCTCGTCCTTTCCAGTCTCCCTGTCGCAACAAAAGGCAAACCAGTTCCTGAGCAGACGCAGGAGAGCAAATGCAGTGTTTGAAGAGACCAAACAAGGACACCTTGAGAGGGAGTGTGTGGAAGAGAGGTGTTCCAAGGAGGAAGCCAGAGAAGTGTTTGAAAATGACCCTGAAACAGTGAGTCAACTTTAAATTGTGATTGCGATGGCCAATTTGGCCAACAATGCTTCTGTCTGCTACTTCTATCCTCAAAACTCAATAATACATGCCCACTGTAATTATAATAATAGCTCTTAAAGCACATGTTTGAGTTGGATTTTGTCTAATGTTTTGACTTGGAAGACAACTATTTACAGTGTGGAATCACGACCCAAATTTCATTCCCTCGTTTGTTATTTAAGGCTTCTGGCTTAAGTTGTGCTTGTTTTATAGTGACTGATGATTCATAAGCCTAAAATGCGGGTGTTAATGCTTCCGTCAGTGCTGACAAGCGTGATATTATCCCAAAGGGATTTGATGGACATGTTTTTCTTGAGAAGATAAATGAATGACTCATTCTTGCTTTGTGCCATGCAGCATTTTATAAAACACTCCAGTCATACTTCTTATCAGAAGTATGCATACAAACACATAGAAATGGGTGTTATTTTGCTTAAGTTTCCTCTGTAGAACGTAGCAGAAGCTTTTCCTACAATTTGCCCTTGATGTCCACACTCCCTGAAATGCATGTAAACAAATCTAATATGCAGCAGCTGGCTTAATTTTCTAATTTTGGATTAAGCAATGTGTTTCATTGTGCTTAGTCGTTTGACCCTAATCTGCATACATTCCCTCCCCCCTACTGTATTTACCAACAAACAAAATGCATCGCGCTGCCTGTGCTCAGAACTAGTCACAGCAGATTAGTGTTCACGCTGCATTCATGAGTGTGTACATCACACACACACACACACACACATACGTCACCCTGTAAATATTGGGACTTTTGTATCTGCATTTGGTTGAAAAAACAACAACATTTTCTTTGAACAGCCAGTCTATTAGGCTTATTTAATGTTATGTTTATCAAACTATGTGATGCCTAACTGGAGCCACGTGATAAGACGTTCCCCATTGACTACTTACTGTTTATGTTTTTGAGAGGTTGATCGAGCAATGACTCTGAAATTTTGTAAGGCAAAAAGACCTTGAATCTGACCGTGGGAGGCTGATGAATGTATTTTTGGAAAAGGTCACCTTGCTTCCGTCACGAAGAGTTTAAACAACAAATAAGTGCACTTGCTTTTGAAACACATTTACTTGTGTTATGTTTGTGTCTGCGATTGTCGGCACAAAGACTGCAGTGTCATTCCAAAAGTATATTATTCATCGTGAACGTGATGCTGCATTTTTCTCTGCTGCAGCTCTGACTCTGCAAAGACAGAAAAAAGAAAGGTGATTCTGCAGAGTGGTTCTCTGACACGCATACTGTACAAACCAGATTTTTTTTAATATTTTGGAACTTCCTCGTAACAGTCGAAGTTGAAATGGCTAAAGTTGGTCATGTCATCTTTCGTTTTATATCACATAATCTGTGATGATACAAAGTCTGCCTACCTTTAACAACGTGACAAAGGCTCACCTGTATCTGTGTAAACTGGCAGATGTTTTTTTTTTTTTTTTTTTTTTTTTTGAAAGAGTACAGCAACAGCCAGAAGGCAATGACTTTACTGCTCCTTATCAGGAATTCAGAAAATTCCCAGGAGGCCTCTGGCGAGAGGTTCTACCCTTATGTATGTGTGTGTGTGGGGGGGGGGGGGGGGTGTTTCAAGGTGGATTACAAGTTTTCATATTTTCATTTACGTTTAAAGACACTGGACTGGTGCACCATTGTCTTTGCAAAGAAAGCATTTTTCTAATTGGTTGATTAACATTAGTGAATGCAGCTTCACTAAATGAAGTATTTTGCAGATTTTTAATGTTGAATCCGAGAGTCGCTTATAATTTAAGTATAATAAAAAAGGATGTTTTAAAGTACATAAATCATGTCTAAAATGGTTCTTGTATTTACAGTATTTCTGTGTGATGTCTAAAAACCTTTTCCCCTCCATATCTTTCTCTCTTTTAGGACTACTTCTATCCCAAATATTTAAGTAAGTCACATTTAGATAACCGTAATCCTAATAAAGAGCTTTACTGAGTCAATGTTTTATTCATTTTGCTTCTTATCTCCTGGTCAGGTTGCTTGGACAAGTTTGGAGGTTCAGCAAAGAAAAAACCTGATCTGATCACATGTGTCCACAGTAAGTTTTATGTCAACTTGTTTGTGTCTATACTTTATTGCATTGACATTAGTTGGATCTACTTAATCCCTAATTTGGTGGGGTTACTATGAATTTTCTTTAGCATTACATCTAGATATACTGGGAGGATTTGGGAGCAGTGGGGGTGCACTGCAGTAGTGAATACTGCAGTGCAAAATGTCACAATCTAATTGCCACTTAAAGTAGGCCACTTCCTTTATCCAATTGCTCAATCTATGCCATGGTAACACTGCAGCATTGATGTAGTGCAGTGATGCTGCAGTTCAGTGCCAGCCTCCTTCCTTCGTCACACACTCAATGACTATTCAGGTGCCTCCGTCAGAAGTGACGTGAGTAAAGTCCGACGTGAGTAGGGTAAAAAAAAACTTGCTGCATCAGTGTAAAGCAGAGCTCACTCTCTTCGAGGGAGGTAGTGGATGGCCATGACTCAGTTTTTGTGCATAGTGCACACACCTTATGCTACTTCAAGATGACAGCTATCCTTTTTTTCCTCTTTTAAAGCTGCCTCTACCCTATAAGAAAAGATAAAAAATATATTTTTAGTTGGTTCTCTGGGTTCTTTGCGTGGTGGGTGTTAGGTAAGCTATCAACACTCAGATCGTTGCATTCCTCCTTTGACAGTAAAATGATGTCATGCATACTTTTTGGCTGGATATCGGCACGTTAGATATATTGAGGGACAGCTTTGGCTGTGTTCTTATTCATCTCGCAATGCACTCTCAGAGGGTGGTGGATCATTGGTTTAGTCATCAGTCTCCCACCTCTGTGGTCCTGGGTTCAGGTCCTAGTGCTTGCAAAGATTTTCCCACTATTATTCAGGTAAATGAAAGAGGTAAAGCTGCAGATACTACCAAACAATAAATACTACTGCATAGTTTTGGGAACCTTTTGTCCAGTGAATAAGTCATTGGCCTCCCACCTCTGTGGACCTGGGTTCAAATCCTGCTTTGCTCTGCTTACCTAACTTTTCCCACTTGAAGGTACCATAAAGTACTAAGTATGATCTGGGAGTGGAAAGAGACAAAACAACAAATACTACTGCATAATCCTGTAGAGTGGTGGCCCAGTGGATCAGTCATCAGTTTTCCACCTCTTTGGTCTTGGGTTCAAGTCCTAGTGCTTGCAAAGATTTTCCCACTATTATTCAGGTAAATGAAAGAGGTAAAACTGCAGATACTACCAAGTTTTCTCAGAGGGTGGTGGCCCAGTGGATAAGTCATCAGCCTCCCATCTCTGTGGTCCTGGGTTCAATTCCCAGTGCCTGCAAAGATTTTCCCACTATTATTCAGGTAAATGAAAGAGGTAAAACTGCAGATACTACCAAATTTTCACAGAGGGTGGTGGCCCAGTGGATAAGTCATCAGCCTCCCATCTCTGTGGTCCTGAGTTCAGTTCCCAGTGCCTGCAAAGATTTTCCCACTATTATTCAGGTAAATGAAAAAGGTAAAATTGCAGATACTACCAAATTTTCTCAGAGGGTGGTGGCGCAGTGGATAAGTCATCAGCCTCCCACCTCTGTGGTCCTGGGTTCAAATCTCAGTGCCTGCAAAGATTTTCCCACTATTATTCAGGTAAATGAAAGAGGTAAAACTGCAGATACTATCAGATCCTCTTAGAGGGTGGTGGCTCAGTGGTTAAGTCATCAGTCTGCCCTCTGTGTGATCCTGGGTTCAAATCCTAGTGCAAGCAAAGATTTTCCCAATATTATTCAGTTGAAAGAATAAGTTCTAATGCCTTAGTGTATAAGTCTTCAGTGGTGGATGAAGCATTTTGTCCAAAAAATGACTAAGTGTTTCACCCCATTTCCTTGGATAAAAGGTTTCAACACCCATGTATAAGTGGGGCACGAGTTGGTGTAGTGGGTTGGACACTCGCCTTTGCACGGAGAGAACGTGAGTTCGCTTCCCGGACCAAGCAAGCGGTCGAGGGTCGGCCGTAGGCCGACCCGAGAACGCGACATAAAGTGGCCCCTACCAACTGTCTTCCGAACTGCCGAAGGCAGTTCGGAATAAATTGTTTTACTGAAAAAAATGACTAAGTGTTTCATTTAAATCAAAAAGGTTTTTTGTTTGTTTTTTTTCTTATTCCCTTTACTGAACTACATGGTGTAGTGATCAGCCAAACGACAGCGGGAATCGAACCCAGGTCTCCCAGACGGGAGTCCAGTGATCTAACCTCTGCACCATCAAGTGGCTACACTTTCCTTGGTAATCATTTGAGTGTCTTGACAAGAAGTCCAAAGAAACAACTAAGTGAAAATGTGTCCCAACCGGTATTTGAACCCAGGTCCCCCAGACAGGAGTCCAGTGAGTTAACCACTAGTCCACCAAGTAGCTACACTTTCCTTTGTAATCATTTGAGTGTCTTGATTGCAAGAAGACAGAAACAACTAAATGAAAATGTATCCGAATCGGGATTTGAACCCAAGTCTCCCAGACAGGAGTCCAGTGAGTTAACCACTATGTCACCAAGTAGCTACACTTTCCTTGGTAATCATTTGAGTGTCTTGATTGCAAGAACACAGAAACAACTAAGTGAAAATGTGTCTCAACCAGGATTTGAACCCAGGTCTCCCACATGGGAGTCAAGTGACTTAACCTCTACACCACAATTTGGCCACAGTTTCTTTTGTCATTAATGGAAGGTCTTGACTACAACTATATAGAAACAACTAGGGGAAAATGTTTCCCTTCTGGGAATCGAACCCTAGCCTCGCACATGGGAATCACACAAGTTAACCTCTAGACCACGAATCAGTCACACTTTATTTTGTTCATTATTGGAAGGTCTTGACTAAAAATATATAGAAAGGTCTTTTTAAAAAAGAGCTTATTATACATGGTCATTTTAAAAACAAAGCCATATTATACATGGTGATATTTTTTAAAAAAAGCCTTACTTTATACGTACAACTCAAGTTCAGTAGCTGCACACATCTGGTGTTTCTATGCGTGTTATTATTGTGGATAGACGACTGCCAACAAACGAGGGTAATTTTTCCAAATTTGATGTCAAGACTGCTGATATAACTGTTATTCCACTGTTTGGAAACTGTGTGGGATTCATCTGTTTGTACACACATATCTGTGTCTTCCTCCAGCCCTTCACACTCGCACTCTAATCTAATGTGGCAGGCACAGACTTGCACGGATTTCCCTGAAACCGAAAGGAAACAAAGTTTTTCACGCATATCGGAACAGAAACTTTAACAAACTGTTTATATCTTCTTAAGTGCCAGAGGATGTACTTAAAGGGAAGACATGACTGGAAGAGTATTCAGGCAGCATGAATGATTGTTTATTTTTCTCATATGCACAAATGTTTGAGATGTGTCTAGTGTGGCTATAATATGAATCATGTTGGCTGTTTTTTCTGTATTTTTTCCAACTACTAGACATTCCAGATCAATGCTCCCCTTCACCTTGTAACTCCAGAGGCACTGTCCGCTGCGAGGACAAGAAAGGTTCCTTCCTGTGTCACTGTTTCACAGGTTGGACTGGAGACTTTTGTGAAAAAGGTACTGTCAGTGTTATGAGGACGTTTTTTTCTTTTAGGAATGGAGTTTTCTTGGTGTGGATTTTTTAAACTCAATGGCCATTGGCAACTAGAGACATCAAATCAATTAATAGGCTCCCCCTAAGCTTGTAACGATAATTACTGTTAGAGTCACAGCACCATTAGTGGCCTAACTTCAAGCATTTTGTGTTAATGTGCATACAGGTTATAAAAGGCAAGTGTGTAGATTAATTAAGTGTATTGTTAATGGAATTGGGGATCTTAAAAGAAAATCCGTATTTTAATACAAATGTACATTTGATTGATTGGAAATGCTGCAGATGATGTGTTGATTACAAGTTACTGTTTGCAGCCTCCTATAGCTTTAGATTTTTATGTATGTTGAAAGATCAAGTCACGACAAATACTGTATTTTTGACTCATCGTCAGCCATTTCTGTCTTTTTATGGCACCCATCTCGTGACTACAGGGCTGTACAGATAACTATTTTTTTTACATACCTTTCAAATGTAATTATTTGCTAATGTGTAATATAATACCAGTGCGGGGAAAACAATCAATTTTATTCTTGGATTCCTGACACCCGTCCTAGTTCAAATGGAGTGCATGTCTATTGCCTTGAATGGCTGTCATTGTTAACCTATGAAACAATATTAGAGTTGACAGGTTGTTGATGTGTTTCCTTAATTTGAGTGCTCTAAGTCTAAGTGGTAATGTACTGAGGTTAAAGTTTAATCAGTTCATTTTTAGAGCAACTCTAGTTTGTCAATCAGTGTTAAATTAGCCTTAAATAACATCAAAGCAGCCAGTTCTAGTATCTCTTATCAATGTCATCAGGTAATAACAAACTATGAGTGAGTCATTTACATGATGAGGTTGAAGAATAATATATTTACCACTTTTACAAGGTTGATTTTCATCACAGTAATCTTTGAAGGTCAAAAGGCATTAAAAATATTGTGTAACAGATATGAGGTGAGGGACACTGTCTCCCCTGAATATGCTGACTGTTTAAACTTCCACTTTTAGATGTGAAAATAAAAGATACAATGTCAGAGCACAAACTGCAAAGTGTGCCCAGTCTTAGGTTGTGGCCAATATGCTTCACAGCCACTCAATTCACACTTTTCCAACGTGACTCATTTTGCCACCTCGCCGAGAGTGGAAATGATGGAAGATTCTGTCTACTTGAGTCTTTTCCACTGGAGAGCACTGTGTCCCAAACACTAAAACAGTATTTAATACTTGCTGAGTATTGAGAAATCTAACATTTGATCATGTGAACACGTCACAATTGCAGAGGCAAGCCAAAACTAATTTGCGTTACTATTTCTGCTTTGTTCACATGACCCATTTTCTAACACCACCCACCCTCTGGCAGATGTTGACGAGTGCAGCAACAATAATGGAGGATGTGACCATGAATGCACCAACACAATGGGGAGTTACCACTGCTCCTGTCACCCAGGTTACATGTTGCGAGGACACCACATGTGCGTTGGTGAGCCATAAGACATACATGTATGACATGTGTTCAATCTAAGATGCTTTTGTTATGAACCCTTTCATGCACAAATGATGTTTTTTAAACCTAACAGGGCAATCATTGCCTACCATTTTACTGGGAGGACTGAATGAAGGAATGCTCATTTGCCCATGCCAGGTCAAAGTGGATTGGAAAGCCTGTGCTGTCAATGGCAATGAAACTTGAGCATTCCCAGTCAGTCTTCCCAGTCTAAATAAATAAATAAATAAATAAATATTTAAAAAAAATATATATATATATATATATATGCTCTAAAAAGAGTTAAATGTCTTAATTGTCTGCTTTTGAATCCATGAAAGGGTTAATGACTAAATTTTCCACCCAAACTGTCATTGTTGAATCTTTGTGAAACTAGCAGTAAGTTACCTAACTGTCCACATGTGTCCCTTTTCAAGACGTGGACGAGTGTAATGCCGCTGGCGTGTGCGGAACAGCCGTCTGTGAGAATCGCCAAGGAGGCTACGAATGTCTCTGCGATTTTGGCTACATGTACGACAATGAGAGTCAGAGCTGCGTGGGTAAGTCTAACGGACACACACACCAGTTTAATGAATCGTGCTGGAGAAGCGGCTTCAATGTCAGCAGGTGTCGGTGCAGCTGTGTTTTGAGGTCAGAAAAGGAATGTCAGACACTCTCTAGAAATGAACTTTTTAAAGTAGGTAATAGGTTCTTTGTCATCTACTGTCTTTTTACATGCATTTGTGCTTTAGTCAAAATGCAGTCTGGGTGGGAGTAAAATAAAATGAGTTGTTTATTTTTTTTGGGGGGGTATGTGAACCATATAGCATTTTTCATTTTTTCTGTTTGCATAACAGCTCTGAGAATGATGGGTAGTTTTTTTTCTTGTTTAGTTTTTTATAGCCAGACTACCCATGTCCTTGTAAGGTTATTCATTTAGGGTTGAACGATAATAGCTTGGTTCACATCAAAATTCCACTTGTCTCAAGTGTTTGTTGACATTCCTTTCTTTGCTGACAAGAAGCCATTAGAGATGCTTTTTTTGTTTTGTGAGTTTGTTTTGAATCGAGTCTGCAACTTACTTAACCTGTAGGTATCCATGCATCATCAGTCATCATTTGCAGATCTTATCTCCCTTTTCATTATCACCTCCCAGATGTGGACGAATGCGAGAAAAGTGTGTGTGCGGAGGAGTGCCAGAACACTTTGGGAAGTTTCCGCTGTTTATGTGATGGCCGTCAGGGTATGAAGCTTGAACAAGATCTCAGGAGCTGTAAGGTGAAATACAAATAACATATATATTATATATAATACTAACAATAATAGCTTTTGATTTGTGACCACTCACTCCTTTGACTTTCAAAGTCTCCTCTTGTGAAACACAAAAATGATGCGTGTTCTATCTTGTCTGACCCTAGCATGAGTGACAAGGTCGTTATATTGCCCCCCCCCCCCCCCCCCCTTTTCTCCAGGCTATAACTCCCTGTATCACGCCAGCTCTGAAAAGGAACTCTCGCTCTCTCTATCTGGGTCGCATGTTCAGTGGATTGCCCGTGATGAGGCTGCGCTTCCGCCGAAGGATCAACACTGGGTAAGTGTTTGACCTATTATTTTTTTATGTATTTCTTTTAAATTTTTTATGTTCAATTTTTATCTCCGTTTTTTTTTCTAATAACTACAGCCTAAACATCATAATATAATAATGTCACAATTGTCTTAATAACAAAGAAAATTTACGAGGAAAGTTTCTCCAGAGAATAAGTCGCAGGCCCAGTCAAACTATGAAAATAGTGCGACTAACTATATAGTCCAGAAAAATATGGTAATAGTCATTAATTAGTTTTCAAGTGAACCAAAAATCATCACTTGCTCTTTATAGATTAAAAAATGTTGTAATAGCTGTCCACCTTAGTAAAGTTCGGTTGAAGGATTTTTTTTTTTTTGCCATGTTTAATTTACTAACATCATGGAGAATATTATTGATAGTATTAATACTACTTCACATGTAAGGCATTATCAAAAGATTCAAATTTGTTTTCATGCATAAACTCCTGCCCCTCGTTGTAGTTTTTCCTCAGAGTTTGATTTCCGTACCTTCGACTCTGAGGGGGTGATCTTCTTCGCCGGAGGTCACCTGAACAGCTCCTGGATCGTGCTTGCCATTCATCAAGGAAAACTGGAATTGCAGCTGAAGTACGGCACAGTCAGCCGGGTTACGAGCAGCGGACCCCTCGTCAATGACGGCCAGTGGAGGAAGGTTGGCTGGCACATGTTACCAGAAGTAGACTCGTCTGCCATGGTGATCACTTGGAACTAATTGCTAGATTTTCTCTTTCTAACCAGATTTCGGTAGAAGAGCAGGGAAGGAGTCTGGTGATTAAGATTGACAGGGAGGCCGTGATGAAGATTGCCGTAAACGGCGACCTCTTCACACTCAAGAAGGACATGCACGAGCTCAACCTCACCGTGGGAGGAATCCCCTTTAAGGAGACCAGCCTCGTCAGCAAGGTTTTGCTTTGGCTCTCGCATTTCCTCATAAATGCTGTTTTTTCATGTTATTTTTCATTTTTATTTTTAAGATGAACCCCCGTTTAGATGGCTGTATGAAAGACTGGCGCTGGATGACCGGAGAAGACAGATCGATGCAAGAAAGCATCATGACCAATGAGAACATTCAGTGTTTTAGTACAGAAAACCCAGGAGCGTATTATCCCGGCACGGGGTTTGCTTTCTTCAACCTCACTAATGGTGGGCAGTGTGTTCGTGCGTGGCGAGTGCCAGCTCCGTAAATCTTTTCATCTAACAAGACTTCCCTCTTGTCCGTGCTTAGAGTCACAGAACCTGAGTATCCACTTAACCCTTTATCCAACTACCGCCATTGGGGTGCTCTTTGCTCTCGTTCATGAAGACACTGTGCCCCTCTCCATTGCTCTTGCTGACTATCACCCTGGTACCGATGAGTGGCAAGACGTAAGTCCTGCTGAACGGAACAATGATCATGATTTGAAAGTCTCAAGTTTTTCATCGGAGAATATACTCCCTGTTTAGTTTGTCTTGGTAACAGCGGGTGGGGCGGTCACCGCCAGCTCGCCAGCGCCCCTCTGTGATGGCGAGAGTCATGAAATCGAGGTGAAGATTTCGGGCAACAGTACGCAGCTCTACATCGATGGGGAACCTGGACGGAGTGAAGACGGACAGGTTGACCTTCTTTCTCCCTCCAGCGCCTTTGTCGGAGGACTCCCTGGTGAGTCACGAACACTTGAGGAGTCATTGCTACTTGAAACTATTAGAAAGACATTAATTCAACTTATTGGCTGACTTAAGCTTTCACAGATAGTAGTCCCCTTTTTAATTAATTGAATGTCAATCACAATTAGTAGTATGAACTTTAGTTGAATACTTTGAGGGGTGTGGAAATCATTTTTAGGGTGTTAATTGGAACTGTTACCAGTATGTATTTCTGTTTTTACTCAATTTAATCTAGTTTTTTTAAAGATTGTATTGATTCGTGAATCTATTTATATAAGATATAAAATATATAATAATGAGTAATATAAATTATGTAGTAATAATTGCTAAACTATTTAAGGTTTTTTAAATGAGCAAATATAGTAGGGTTAAAGTTTAAAGTTTTGATTAGCTGTCCACTGCGGTTATGAGCACTGTCCCTGAAAAAAAGTTTTGAGAAAATGTGACATGGAATGCTTATGAATGACATGCTTTCTTTGCGTGGACAAGAACATGAATGGTTGACTCACACTTTCTCCCCTAGACGTTCCTCTGGTTTCCACGCTGGTGTCGGCGCCCTACAGTGGCTGCATGAAAGTCGCAGTTAATGGACAAATTCTGGACCTGGACCAAGCCATCTACAAACATAACGACATTCGCTCACACTCATGCCCCCTGCTGGATTCTAACCAGTGAACCTGCACAACACTCTGCCAAAATAGATCCAGAAGCAGGTGGGATGGGATTGTTTCCAGAATATTTATAAAAAACAAGCCTTCAAGAGTGAGAAGACTTATTTGATTGAAATGTCATGACAGCCTATTATGGTCCAACTGGGGTTAAATCACCCCGTCCTTTTGTCTTGGCTGTCACAATGGTGCTTGCTGCCCCAAGGCGCTAGCAAAGACATTTTCATAGTCTAAGAAAAATAGGCCAACAATGTCCCATTCATCGATCAAGGTTGGAATTTTTCATCTACCACCTCCTAGTGCTAAGCCCTCAAGAATTTACTTGTGGTCCTGTTTTTCTTAGTTCACAAAGTCCCATAGGAGCGTTTTGTCATATTTCGACCCTCCCTCCCTCCAACCATTTATTATAGAAAACCTATGCATAAGGCTGCAGGTAGATATGTATGAGCTCATCTCCAAGTCTATACACAATCTACTTTGTGGCTATTTGAGCACTCTAAAAAGAGATAAATTGGACCACAGCTGAAACACACCAGAACTGTGGACTTTGCTTTCTGCTTGTGTACAGAAGCCTGAAAATCCTGTTGGTTACAGTACTACATTACTGATAAAATTGCTTTTTTCATTTACAGAAATTGATCACAGAAATGTGAGGAGAAATTAAGAGGAGACTAATTGTGTAATAGAGAAAGAGCACTGTATCCAAAGTATACAAACTACTGTGAGCAAAACAAGTGCGCTGTACTATACTGAGTTTGTAAATGATTCGACTGTACATTGCTTTTTAGGACAGAATTACGTAGTCTCACCGAAGGTTGTCTTCCCAACACATCGATATTTTTCATACAAAATAAGATACAACTGTAATTCTCCCACAATATGGGATGAAGAGCAATTGAAGCACATTCTTGAATCATTGTTCAATTCTTCATTTTGTAGGTGCTAAACAAACCAAAATACAGTAGGAAAAAATGCGGAGCAGTGTTTTCAAAGGGCTCCAAGTATTAATTTGACTTCGCAATCATTTCAGATTTGATAAGTCCCTGTGAATGAATGCCAGGATGCCAGAATACATTTTTTTTTTTGCGCGTTTCTTTTTCTTTCTTTGAATGTGTTGTATATTGCAATGTAGATTTTTTTTCTTTTAACAGCGCAGCATACAATGTTACAATTAAGTTGTAATCTTCCAGGGTGAAAACTGTATTTAAAAGGAAAATAAACAATTCTATGACAAATGGTATTTTCCAAAGCTATGTTGTGATTATGCAAATAGGGAAGCATGTGATGTGAGGATGACACATGATTCTGACCACTGATCATAACTACAGCCTCACCTACTAGTGCCATGAGTATCACTTTCCGTTTTACAGATGATTACATCTGCACCACCAATAAATTGCAATATAGCTGTTGTATTGTGGTTTGCCTCAAATTACAGAAAAGAGAAAGCCCTCTTTTATGGCAATGTGAAAACCAGGGGAAAGCAATGACAGGAATCTGACAGACAATTTGGAATGATTTAATAAGTATTCATTGCCAAAATATAATTAACATCAGTCTGTGATTCAGATATTTTTTTTAGGCCAGCAGAGAAGGCCTTGAAGGCCCTGTCGGTCCACCACTGCAAGAAACATGTCAATTGATACACTAGTAATGCCTGAGGCCTATTCAATAGACATCAACTAAGTTCACTACTTTTATAAACAGACATCTTTCTCATTTCTAAGAGCAGACAAGAACCATGGTGGTTTCTTCAGCTACATGGCTTTCTATCAGAGGGGAAACTGTAAGACTGCAAAGTTATGTTTTGGGGCAGGATGGGAGTCAGTATGCATAGGGAGGAGGTTTTTCAAAGGAGCTGTGTGATGATCCAAAGAGGACAGGCGCATTGGGGGTGAGCATGAAGGTGCCTCCAGGTTCCTGGGTGGTGCCTTGTGAGGTTGGCTGACTATTGCTTTCTTCAGAACACCCTTCTGGGATCACTTGGGGAGTGGTAGGTCCCTGGAAACTGTTGTTTGACTGTGAAAGGCGGTGGAATTGTTGGCTAAATGTCATTAGGACACCTAAATATCTATGAAATGTATAGTATTTTTTCAAACTATATACTGTAAGTCACACTGAAGATGGATCATAGGACTTATACTCAGGTTGAAATTATATAAAAATATGTTATTTCACACTGACTGACAGGAGCAAGTCATAAACTTCACCTGCAGAAATGTGTTGTGTTTATAGTTGGTGGTGCTGACTACACCTTCCTAGCGTGTTTTTATATTTGCTATAATAATAAAAATTTAATAATCTTGTTTTTGGAAGAATATAACCGCTGCGAAAATTTGACTTGCAAATCTTATACTTCAGTGTAACTGATAGTGAGAAAAATATGGTACTTGAAAACCACTTCGAAGGGTACACCAGCACATTTTGCTCTTACGAAAATAAACAGGCTCAATCATGAATGACTGTTAGCACTAGTGAGGAGTTTATGCAACTGTGATGACACTAAGGTTTTGTTTGTGCATGCATGTATTTATGGGCTATGCCTGTGGTGTGTCTAGCAAATTAATTAAAACTGAAGGGCAAAAGGAATTTTCGCCTCAGGCGACATACATTTTTCTTGTACACCATATAAACACTGCGATTTTATGCTCTAAATGAGGCAAAATATGAATAGTTTTGGTTATATGATCACATGACCTTCGCTGTCCTCTGGAGTTTCAACCATTCATAATTAATTTCATCCTTACATGACACAAAATTACACCTATATGAAACAAACTTGCTGCTTGCATTGTGGCCCATTTGAGTTAGCGTTGCTAAACAATGATAGATTTTGAAATCACCAAAATGTGTGACATACTGTACCTGCACTGGGACTGGGTAGTTGGGGTAGGCAGGAAGATTTTGCCCTGGACAGAAGCCAGCATACGTAAGCATGTGCTGGGTCGGGTTGTACAGGATGTGGGGAGGTGGCGCTGGGCTTGGCGCTACTGGTGGAGCAGGCTTTTGCTGCAGGAAACAGTTGAGAGATGGTCTTATATTTCTGCTCGGCATGGGAAGACTAGTGGCAACTATATAGTGTATGTCAATAAAATTTCAATTAAACAAATATGCATTTTTCGGAATGAGATCAAAAATGCATTTGATGAAAACAAGCAAAAACTGCACGTGGGTTGCCCTCTTTCTAATGTAATGTTTTGTGACATTATTGCGAACTTGCTCAAAAATAATGATTCAAGTATAGTAATACTTGTAAATTGCCTTCTTTCTAATGTATCATTTAGATTTATAGTCATACTGTGTATCACTCATAAATTCAGAGACTTTTCACTATTCTGTAAATTACTCTCAAAAGAGAGGTGGCAAAGAGAACGGTGATTGAATACAATCACAATGAAACGCAAGTAAAACACAATTATTTTTACATTTTTGCCGTTTCACATAATACCTGTTTTGATCATTTGGCATATAGTGATAGTGTAGGATCGTGTCCGTTTCACCGACACTGGACCTATGCCGCTAAATGTCAAATTTGCTCTTGTCCCGGATGCATTTAACGTTTCAAAACCAGATAAAACATTGCTCGGATGTCTCACCATGTCCTTGTAGGCCCCGAGAATGGCTGCTGCGATGATTCCCAGAAAGAGGCCAATGACATTGAGAACGACCGAAGCCCACAGAAGACGATGGAGGTGAATCACGTCCCAACAACCGCTGACCCCCGTGAACTCATAGTACGAAGGGTGATAATCAGTGCTGTAACGGTTCAAAGAAAATGTTCCTGTAAATACTGATTACAACAAAAATGCATGTGCAGTTTACGGGAAGAAGGTGTGTGATAAAAATGTTACCTCTCACAGTTGTAAAGGTAGCAGCAGAAGCAGGTGTTGCTTCTCAGTTTGAGCTTGCAAGATTTGTCGAAGGAACGGCATGTCACCTGAAAATGTGGTGGATTTAACTGAATCACATATATATAGACTTGTTGCATTGAATTCGGTATTTTTTCACATCAATCTCCTCGAAAGAATTTGTACTTGTTTAACTAATGTACAGTTTATTAAGCAATTTTGTGTTACTGTAGTTAAGACAGTCAGCCGCTAGGTGTCAGTAAATTAAAAGCTATGGCTGGAGTTTATGGTACAGAATTCACACGGCAATCCAACGACAAGGAACATTCCCATGTCACCAAAATTTGATCATTAAATAATCCAAAGCACTATAAATTATAATTTCTTCGGCAACATTTCAATTATATGAACAGATCCCTCTGAGAGAACCTAAATATTCATTCAATTTCTGTATCGCCTATCCTCACAAGGGTCACAGGGGGGTGCTTGAGCCTATGTCAGCTGACATCGGACACCCATTCACGCTCACACTCATACCTAGGGGTAATTTAAAGTGTTCAATCAACCTATAAGACATGTTTTTGGAGAGTGGGAGGAAACCAGAGTACCCGGAGAAAACCCACGCAAGCCCGGGTCGAACATGAAAACTCGACATAGTGAGGCACAACCTGGGATCAAACTCATGTCCCCAGAACTGTGAGGCCAACGTGCTAACCACAAATCCACCAGGCCAGAATCTAAATATATATAAAAATACCCGATAACACAGTGTGTATATATGTATGTGTGTGTGTGTGTATTTCACCTCAGTGTAGTAGCTGTCGTAAGCATAACCAGAGTCACTGGTGTAAAAGTCACACATGTCCTCTTGCAAAGGTCGTATGTCCTGTGGGAGGATTAATGCAAAAAAAAAACAATAGAGTAAACTTCTATTTGTTAGCTTGAATAAAAAAATAATGGCAAATATTTGTCTAACTGTTCCATGTTTGGGTGCAGCATGCACGAGTTTATATTAGTGTGAATGCAGCAGTTTTAGGCCTCCTGCACCAGGATGATAGAATGAATGAGGTCATTAAATGATTTCATTGTGTGAGGCTTGAAGAAGCAATGAATATAAATTCTACTGTCCTATGCAGCTGTGAGCATCCTTTGATAGTATTGTTGATCAATATCAGCAATTCAGTGCCAGGGGGCTGAATAGCTTTTGAAACTGCTTTTGGCCCACCCTTCACTCATTAAAGCCTATTTTATATAGCTTGTTGGGTTAATGGGCCAAACCTAGGTCTGCTACTTTCCATTTCTTTGAATCCAAAACATTATTATACTGTATATTCCTGCACTATGTACATATCTAGTAAAGAACTGAATACATAAACATAAAAATGTAGTTCCTTCACGGACGGTGTTGATGTTATATCCTGGCTAAGCACTCTGGCTTTTATTTTACTTTATAGAAGATACTTTACATTGCAGTTCAATCTAGTTTTAAGGGGGAAACTGGCTAACTACTGTCTGTCTCCAGGACATCGTTAAAATGTGGTTATAGTTTAATAATCTGTGAGTAAAGTCTAGTAAACTGTACTCACAGTTTAATGAACTGCGAATAGTAATGTGTGGAAACAGTTGATTAAACAGTGGGTACTAATTACTAAACTGTGGGTACAGATTATTAAACTGTGGGTCTGTGAGTACCAAATACTAAACTGTGAGTACAGTTCAATAATCAGTGGGTACATTTTTTTTTCTACTGTCACACCCAGGGAAGTTCCATAGGATGGTGTTGATCGGTTTGAAATCCAGTCAACCCATAAAAAATTAGACTGACTTGGAATGTAGTTTGAGTATTTCAAGTCAGGTAAGTGTTCTTTATAGACCTTCATTTTGATGCTACTTACCACAAATTCTGATGCAATGATTCCATCCACGATGGCACAGAAGAAGGATGCAATAACTCCAATGCTGATGAAGATAATGGAAGCCATGAGCTTGGAGAGAACAGATGAGCAATAAGACGAAGATATCATGTATTACATCATATAAAGTTATCCAGCAGCAAACATAAAATTCCTGTCGTGGAATATATAATTTCATTTCATGATCTTAAAATATATTGCAGGATACAAATTGATATGCAAATATTGTCATTTCTAATGCGATCAAGCCTTGTCACTCCTAAGGAAAACCTCAGTGTCTTTATCTGCGCTATTTCTAGCTTCACCTTTTTGTATCGATACCTGGAAGCTTGTGAATCAATAAACATACTTTTTGCCAGACTAGAATAAAGCGTCATTACACCTTAACTGTATATCCATAAAGTCAAGGTGAAATGACGCTTTATTTTAGTCTAGGATAGCAGTGACGCTCTTACTGTCAGATTTCGCTTAGGCAGTTATTCAGAGATGTACTTACAATTTTGGGGGGGAGGCGAGAAACATTTAATTCTTCCTGGGCGGCGCAAAGAGAAAATTAAAAATCACTGCCGTAGGTGTACAGCAAAACTCTTAAACATGAGGGAATAAGCTTGTAGTGAAGTTTTGTTTGTTGTGTTTGTCATGTAAGTACAAATTCGAACTACTTATTACTTCATATTTAAAAAGGAAAATGCTCAATGAGGATTGCATATCTGTGTCTTTTATGTGAAGAATTCTGAATGTTGATGGCTGTAAAAATACATTTAAAAAATAAAAAATTATATATATATATATATATATATATATATATATATATATATATATATATATATATATATATATATATATATATATATATATATATATATATATATATATATATATATATATATATATATACATACATATATATATATATATATATATTTTTTTTTTTATATGCATTCCTCATGGAGCATTTTCTAGAGAGATTTAGAATAAAGATGAACTTTGAGGGTAGGTTTTTATCTGCTCCCAGGCCAGACTTTTCACTTCATTAGCTGTTTAAATGCCTCGACTTTTATGGGCTCCAAGTAGGAGCTGAGGCCAGCAGGACAGACAATGGAGCTTGACAAATGCATGACTTCACATTAGTGTAGCGGCAGCTGTTGGCAAATAAAATACATCCACGCACTCCAAATAGAGCCTCTAATCTGCCCTCTTCTGTGAGGTTGAGCCATGGAGAGCAGCAAGGAGAAGTACCTAGAATGAGCTGCCTTGAAGTGAACGTGTTTTATACATGCTGTAACTAAAGTCACTACAAGGTCTTTTTGCAGTGCTCACTGGTCCAGTGATGGAGCACAACAGCACAGGTAATAAGAATTGAACATCCTATTGCCGCTTAGCTAAAATACAGTTCCTCGCTTCATGCAGCAAGGTGACCGGGCCGACTCTTGTCGGTGAAATATAGTGCGGATGTCAAGGAGAGCCTTTTAGAGCCGAAAAGAGAACACCAGTTTGCTGAAGCGTTAAGTTATAAAATAAAAACTAGGCTGTCGAAAAGAAGCAAGGAACAGGATGAGATCAAATGGAGGAGAAAAATTTCATGCTCAAATCAATGTTGAATGGGTTAGTTTCTTACATTAGGAACGTGGATTTATATATGTATAAGATACCCAAGAGTGTAATTTACCATGAAATATAAATATGTTTTATTCATTGTTAACTGATTTGTATTATATAGGAGAGCAGCTAACTTTTCAATTAAAGATACTACTACTATGGTATGGCTCATGTGTCACAGTGTATCGGAGTCAGAAGATGCTTCATGCTGCTTGTCACTCTGCTACATTTTGTGTTCTTTACGGAGCAACCTGGTGGTTCTCATCTTACAGTAAAAGTCTCAGAAGGGAAGCGGACACCTGCATGAGGCTGCATGAATCCCATCAAGAGCGATTAAAGTTTCAAACACAGACTACTACCAAGTAAAGTCAAATCCACAAGACATAGTGTTTCTACGTACATTTAAAAATGTGTTTATGTATTTACTCTGGCTGCATCCGAGTGGTTTTCACTGGTTAATCTAATTTGCATATGACCCATGTCTAAAATAAATGGTCTTGCTCATACACCTTGCTGGCCCTTTGGATTTTGTATAATTTTTGGCCATCCTATATGAGAACATTTCGCATCAAAAGCTTGACAGTGCTGATGAGTCAGTTTATTTCTTGCACTTTTGCTCAGCTCTTGATCAGATACACGACACTGACAAGCATATCTATCTGAGCTGCCGCACAACATGAAAAATTTACTACGTGCGCACACACACACTTGTTTGAGTTCACCATTCCTAAAGAAGGAACCAGGTCTATTTAATGAATACAGATCTCCATTTTGTCCAAGCTTTTTATATTTAAAAAGGTTCAAGCAGCTAGGTAACAGAGTATCTTGGAATAGTGACGTGAATGGAATAATTGTTGCATTAGGATACCTTGTTTTCAGAAGAGGACAGTTATAGTAATGTAAATAAACAAAAAATAATTTCCTATACAATAGGAATACCTGTATTCTATAGCCATTTCCAAAGATTAACTTTAACAATGACAAAAATATTCACCTCTTCTATGAAAAAGGAAATATTTTAAGCTTCTAGAAGCCGTCAACCAACCACAACTTTGCCTGACTCCAATTTTCAGGAGAATGTTATTTGGGTGGAAAACAATAATGATAAAATCACAACAGCCTATGAGACCAGAAGCTAAAACATACACATTTCACAGGTAAAATGAGCAACATGATCACATATATATGCCTCATATTACACAGGCAAGCACTTAAACTGTGTGGCTATCCAAGTCAACAACCCAAACAACCAATGCTAATTCAATTTTCACTCTGGCCACTGAAATACAAATCCCAAGCAAGAACACATTACAACGGGATAAATAATCACATTTTTCTTCATAGTGGAACAATTACCAGACAATGACAGTACCAGAATAATATCACCAAAACAGCTATTTTTGTAGTATCGGACAGTATTGGATTTGGTTACGAGATCGGATCTGATCCAGTAGTTGAGTTTGTTTCAGTACTATTGTGCTTTTGAGTTCCAGTGAATCAAAGCACCAGGGCAACAAGTTTGCAGAGAGTGACTACTTTTTTTTTTTTTCAAACTAATGGTAGTTACAGATCACTGAGTAATGTTTGCAAACACAGTACATTTCTTGATGAGCTACTGGCAATAGAAAAAAAATGTGATTTGTGGTCTAAGCGTCATATTAGTTCTTGTATTATTTTTACTCCTCTAAAAATATAGCAATCAGTTTCGCATCAGCACAATATATCTTGAAAATAAAATTGAATTGGATCGGAAGTCAAAAAGTCAGTATCGGCAGATACTATAGATTTAGTAAAATTTCAGGATGGCCCTAAAATGTACTAGATAAACTTTCAAGGTTATCCTTTCTCTTTATCGATCACATGCCGTGTGTTTTGCAGTTATTGTACTCAAAGTTTAAACTGATTTTATGCTTTTATGCCTGAGTGTGAATTAAAGTTTAAACTCAAGCGTATGTTACATTATGTTATTTTCAACAACTGCCGGGTTAGACACCAGTGCCAACAAAAAGACATTATGTTCGGTGGGTAAATGTATCCCAATTAGGACCACATAAGCAAATATACATATTACGTAGTTCAACTTACCATTGGCCTGCGGTTTTCAACCAGGTGGATGCCAACAATGCCCAGAAATGCCCCAAAACTCAACTGGATTAGGGCATAAAGCAGAGGTGGTCCAAGTTGATAAAGTAGGGAAATATTGTACAAATGGAAGTACTATAAGGAGATAGAGAAGATGCTTGCCACTCACAATTATGCCTGGGTAATAACCAGCAACAGGAACATTGTCAGTGCGAGTCAGAGAAATCAAACCCACGGCCAACACCACCAGAGACAGAGTCAGCAGAGCCACAGTTATCCAAAGAGCCGTTTTTCTCCTTCGCACATAAGCAACTGTAGATGGAGGAGACATTGTAGAAGAAATTTTAGGTCACAAAAAAAAAAATATATATATATATATATACATCTGTGGCAAGTTCTAATTGCATCCACTTTCTAGTGGTTTTCCTCATATTGGCATCATCTCATCTGACTTTGAGTACATTTTAGAGTATTTTTTCCCTCTTTGTTTGAGTTGTTTTTTATTAGAAATTTAAAAATCAATATAAACAGTTTAAAGCCAAGCCAGAACATTTGATTTGCAACAGATCTCCATGTATGACCAACATAGCCTAAGCAAAACAGACACACCCCAAAAAAGCACTTCTGTGGAGAATCAAAACATACACTAAAAACAATATTATTTTTAAAAATATTTTCCTGAGGATAAAAACTACTATGAGGGGATTCAATTAAAGAGAACATATCAGACAGTACCTTCTGGATCGAGGATCTCTGTAGTATCTGGTGGCTGAGTGATCGGCTGAGCTTCTGGCTGTTGCATTTTGATTCACACAAATGGTAATGAAAAACAAGGTGGATAAATTCTCAAACTGATCTTAAAAAAGATTGGTCGTTGTTATTGCACGCTTTGTCCTTGTTTATTATCCCCAGATACTACGTCCTCCGAGGTGTCTACTCACAAACAAAGCATGATGCACATTCAATCATGTTTGGCCTCCAAAAGGAGTATTCATCATACCTGAACCTGAGCTCAGAAGTCTCAACTTTTTTGGAGAGAGAAAGAGAGCGAAACAGACAGAGAGAGAGAGAGAGAGAGTCTGACCAATCAGCATCCCTAGTTCAATCCAGTGTTCACTTCCGACCTCATGCATCTTACATGAATTCGACTCAGCAGGGTGGTTTTATGTGGCTGTTCATGATGCTGCTGGCTTGAATCAGAGTTTAAGCAGCCAGCACCCCCTGACGGTCAGTCTATCCAGAAGAGAAATGTTTAACTCATTTTCTGGATTCAAGAGCACAGGAACAAAGATAAATAACACAATAATAACAAAACCAGCTTGGATTTCTTAAACCTTTCAATGCACGCAAGACTGCGTTAATTATGTATTTTCTTAGTGTTCTTAGTGTTTACTGGACAAATGTGAACTAAGCTACCATGATTGCAGAATTTAGGTGTTCCAGTTGTTCCAGGGTGGATTCTCATCACACGGTCAACCGGCTATAGATTCCCATATTGAGCTCCTTCTGCCAAATGATGGACATGTTCCCAGAGGCAAACCCTTTTTTTAAAGTGTCTTTTCCTTCCAGTTACATGCTTTTAACTGAGATAAAAGCTCAGGCCTTGTCAATGTCATTGGAGTCTGGCACAAAAGGTGGCAGAATAATCCCTGAAGAGAGTGTAAGAGAGAGTAAAATGGTTGAAATGTTGGCTCAAAAGAGTGGTATTTCTTGTCTTGGTTGTTTAGAGGGTTGACAGTGCCATTGAAACTCCCACTGGGTGAGACATATGCTGAATTGGCCACCAAAGTCCATGTTGACAATAGCAGAGGACTATTTTCTTCTCCACCAAGTTTATCCTAGACCCACACAAGCTTGGGGAAAACATGCAAACTCCACACAGGAAGGTCCGAAACTGGGATCGAACCCTCGACCACAGAACTGTGAGGTTAATGTGCTAACCTCTCTTTCACCTCCCCTTCCACCCGTTTATTAAATAAGGTGTAGCCCTTCATTAAAACTAGACATGAAAGATTACTGTAATTAACAGCGTTGATCTAACAGTACATTTTTCTTTTTCTTCCAACTAAATTTTCAACAAGCATAATGACTACGTATTTCCTGTTTTGTGTTAGTGAGTAATGCAATTAAAAAATTGAAAAGTGGATTTGTTACATTCCAGTGAGCACAAAGTAAAAAGCTCCAAAGTATCCAAAGAAATACAACAGCTCAAACTGTTTACAAGCTACTTGTGCAAAATTAAGCTGTAAAAGATTATCTAAACACCCTTCCACACCTTTTGTCTACAAGTCCTCCCTTTTTCTAAACATGTGTATCATGTGAAAGCTTAACATATTACTTTCTAACAGGTCATAAATTGTCGTGTTCAAATTTAATTTTCATTTGACTTTAATGCTTCTAAGTATGCACTTTATAATTTCAGACACACTCTCATACCAGATATCTAGGCAGGAACACTATCAGGATGATGGGCTTCTACAAAAACTAGGGTGTTAACATGTTACAAGCACACGCAGTATTTACGGAGTACTTTCTTTGTCTTGAGCGATTCTAGAAAACAGAGTTTGCTCAGAAAATCATCACAACCGGCCAAGATTTAGATATTCACCCTTTTGAACATATTCATGCACCACCTCTGTTCCAGTTTTATGTCGCCAAGTCGAATTACAAGAAGCTAAAACTGAAACAAGAAGCTCAATAGATGGTTTTCCATTGGTTTAATAAATAAACATCAAAACCACAAATAAACTGTTTTGCATAACAATGCTGCAACCTGTGATATAATGTAATGAAGTTTGTACATTAGGAAACAAAAACTTCATTAATTTCATTACAGTACCATCACATATAGAGACAAACAGCCCCAGCGTATTCATCCATTGTGAAACCTTAAATTCTTAAATTAGGATCAACAAAAGTATTCATATTTGTCAAATATTACCTGAATTAGTATTGTTATCCTTTTTTTCAATACTTTCTTTAAAGTCAGATATTTAGGGGCCTAACAGTTTTGTGGTTCTGGGTTCGATCCCAGGTCGGTCCTCCTGTGTGGAGTTTGCACGTTCTCCCCGGGTGGGTTTTCACCGGGTACTCCGGTTTCCTCCCACATTCCAAAAACATGCATGGTAGGCTAGTTGGACACTAAACTTCCCCGAGGTATGAAGTTGAACGTAAAGGCTTGTCCTTTTGTCTCCTCGTGCCCTGCGATTGGCTGGCCACCGATTCAGGGTGTCCCTTGCCACGTGCCCAGCTGGGATAGGCTCCAGCACCCCCGAACTTTGTGAGGATTAGCAATCCAGAAAGTGAATGAATGGATTCTTTCTAGGTTTGCCCTTAAACTCAATGGGGTGATGAGATCAAGAGTCCTGAACCCCCAACACAGTATTCAACGATACCAATTTATTGGTACTTTTGTATGTATCGAAGTGGCAGTAGAAGTTTACTTAATTTATATTCAAATTTAAAAAACCTATAAACATATCCAATACAACCAAACATCCCAACACAACTTCTAAAGTTAAAAAGAAGAGCAACAATATAAGTTAAAAGATAAATCCGATTATACAAATAATGTATAAATAACATTAAAAATGTACGTAAGGAAAATAATAACGTGCAAAATAAACAGTTTGACATCCATGTCACATGATTGGGTAGTAATCCTAATTGACCTCAATGAATAAATTCCAATTTTATGTCAGAGAGCAATGATAAAAATGGTGTCTGTATGCACACCTTTGGTTTCAATTTAATGTACATAATGTCACATAAGAACAGTATGTAGATAAAAAAATTAATATATTAATTAATGTGGAATGCAATGGTAGTTGGTCCAAAAATATTTGTTTTTTTTAAATGCATATTAATACCTTTGCAAGAATAACTATGTGAAGCATTTAAATTACATCGGTCTTAGCAACAAAAAAACAAATTTGAAAAAACAAAAAAATAAGATGATGCAACCTGATCAAACCAATGTAGCACATTTATGTTTCATGTTTTAATTGTTCAAAAGTTTTTACCCAATCTTTCATGATCTTGTATTTAGTAGAAACATGGAAACTTGGAAAAAAAGTTTTTGTGCTTTATGTTTTAAGAACTTGGTATGTCTATTTTTGTGAGTATCAAATGACATTTTTGATCTGTTTTAGTTGAATGTATTCAAGTATGATGGGTTCAAATACAGCTCTGACAGTGGAACATGTATACATTCATTGCAAATGATATGCTGAGGTTTTTGTTTTTGGTCGTAGTTAAATATTCCACTAGCATACCAACAGGAACACAACGAAAGGAAGTTGGAGTAAGTTCAAAGGTGAAATTATTAACACACCTTATAAATTAGCAGAAAATGTATTTGCACCAACCCCATTTGATGGAATCAGAAGAGAAAACAATGCAAATTCCCAATGCAATTTTACCTCCTTGTAACATATAGTCAAAGATGAGGGCCTGGTCATGTGACAGTTCTTCGAGACATCCATTGGTAGGTAGTCAATTTCCAAAGGACTGGTGCCAATAGCAAGCTGAGGGTGCTGACACTGAGAACAAGCAGGTACACCTAAATAGAAAATATAGAGAAAACTAAATTGAATAAGTTCATTCTTCTGTACATTCTACAGACTCACCCAAAGTTTCACGTTACAATCTAAGAACTATTTTTTTTGTAGTTGCTAAACTCCATACAGCGGCCAAAACATTAAGGAAAACATCTCATATGTTGATGGATAGTCAATACGCGACTGACCTCTCTGGAGATGATGCCGGAACGACGCGCACGGCTGCTCAGGACAAAAGAGAACTCGCTGACTTGCGCCAGACCCGCCGAGACGATCCAACTAATGTGACGAGAGCTCGGTGGCAGGATGGCATATAACACCAGCACTGACATGACGAACTTGGAGAAGACGAGAAACAATGAGGGAAGAGGACTTGAGAATTATAAGGACAGGGAAGAAATCATACATGGAGGAGAAACAATGCTGCTACCTTTAATATGACCAGTGTTAGTGTGAGTGCCACCAGAATGGTGAGTTCATACAGTACAAACGTAGGGAACACATGGAGACCTGCGGCACCATATCAAGTTAAAATCAAAGTAGAAGACTGGAATATTGTAATGTCATAAAATCATTGCGGGTATCTGACCAATTGAGGCGAAGAAGATGATGGCAAGGAAATGTTGAATTGGCTCAAAGCATCCCATGACCTCGGCAGTGACCATATGACCCTGAGAGGATAACAAAGCTCCAGCCAGGAAACAGCCCAACTCCATTGATATATCCAGAATATCTGTGACCTTAACAAGAGATCATACACATAATAAATAAACACATTGCTTTACAGTTGGGCAATCCAAATATCAAGTAATAATCCACTCAGACTGGATAAACTTAAAGTCTGAGTATTAATACATTAATGTCTCTGAGATTTTCTTTTTATATTTATTTTTTTCTCAATTTGTATTTTCAGTGCAATTTCTGTGTATTATGGAGCTGTAGCACAATTATACAAAATAAATCAATGTGGATTCAGTGAGAAAAATTATGAATCTTTTTGGTGGCAGTGGAAATGAATTATTTGTCTGACTTAAAGTTGCACCTGATTAGAAGCCAAATCCACAAAATTTGATGAGAAAACTATAAATTATGTTCACTGTACTACTAGCCACACTTCTCCAAATATTTACACCAAACGACAGGTAGCTTAGTAGGCTGTAAAAATAACCAGATTAGCTGCAGGGACATAAACCGCAGGGTTTGATGTGCTGAATAGTTTAAGCACAACAAATAGAAAAATAAAAATAAATACCGTTAGCATGAAAAAAACTAAAGCTGCTATTCCCAGCACCAGAATCTCCTTGTTGCCTTTGTTCTCCGCATGCAACCTCTTGTAAAAAGGGCCAACCACATACGATTTCAGCAAAAGACACAGGAGCATCACGGCAGCCAGAGATGCCAGGACACGCCCCAGGAGAGACAGCACGCGAAAACTTTCAAGCAGGAAGCTGTGGGGCACAGAGGGAATTGATTGGGTTTTAACAGTGACATCTTGCATGGCTGCCTCGAGGAAAAATATACTTGAGGGGAAGGGTAACTGACCTTTCTTTGTCTCCACCTTGAGCTTGTATCATAGTGGGCATGACAGCTATGAATAGACCAAGTTGAACATCTTGCATCACTAAAGTTCCGAGGAGTAGACTGCTGTAGTCAAGTTCACCTGTTTCGCGCAGACAGAACCGTGACATGTTACATGTCACGCAAAAAAAGCTGGTGAAGACATTAACGGTGCGGTTGACATTTGTCATTTCAGGATAGAAACAGTATCTAAAGTTGAAAAATTGTGATCATTTCATGCACCTAACCAAAACCTTACCTGCACTAGCACATTCCAAGGAAAGCAATACAAGATCTGAACCCAAACACGTTTTTTACAAAAAATTAAGGGGGAATTTTTATTTTGAACCTATGCCATCGGTGTATTTTCATATTCATTAGTGGTCTATGTATGACTGACTGCTTTTCCTCATCCAGGGGGATGAAATTAATATTGTGATCACCAAATGAAGGTGCAAAACAAAGATGATAACACATTTTTACTCATGGTAAAATGTAACATTTGCACTGAATAAAGTATATATTTAACATCTTAACATAAGAAAACTGTAGCAAGTATGATAAAATAAAAAATATATTAAATTCACGATATCTTTTGATGTCATGAAACCTCGGTCCGAGATATGTTCCATGTCAAATTAAAACCTTCTTTTAAAATGCAGAATTTGGAAAACGGTAAGTCAAAAGAATGCACTAACCTTCTTTCTCTCCTCTGCTCGACCCTGCTAAGAAACGGGACACTAACGGAGTGCTTGACAGTGAGAGACACACGGCAATGAAGACTGTCTGGATAGGTTGAATGTTCAGCACTTGTCCCCATAACAAGCCGCTAATAACCATGAGCAGGCACAGGTAGCAGGACCCCTGTACGGACAATTTCCATACCTGCACACAATATGAATGCATGGACAGTTACACTGGATTGGATTAATAGCTCTAAATAAACTCCCCATATCTTACCTTTCGAAGACGCTCAGGTGAGAACTCCAGTCCTACCACAAAGAGAGTAAAGAAGACCCCCAATTCTCCCAAAGTCTCCACCTGGACCATGGACTATTGTACACAGAGAATAGAATCAACACACCCAATAATGAGAACTTCAATATTGCAGTGACAGACACACACTTTGATGATGTTGAAACCAGATGGTCCGAGCAGGACTCCACAGATGATGTATCCAAACATGGGAGGGAGACCCACCAGACTGCACGTCCAGCCACAGGGTAGCGACAACATCACCACAGAAACCAAATCCTAGACAAAAAGAATGGCGAAAAATGCAGTCATACTATTCCATGTTTGGGATTATGTAAAGGATGACCAGTGCTTTTGCTATCAAATGAAACGTAACATTATGTAATAATCCACATTTCCAATGTTTTTGCAAAAACATAACATGTTGTAGAGAAAAAATTAACTGACCGAGATAAAATGAGGGTCTGCTCTTGGGATTGTGGAATCTCTGGGTTTGGTCAGCACATATTGGTTGTTTTGAGAGTCTATGAGCATGCTCAGGCCCAGGTCGCTTTCTACTTCCCTTTGACTTGATTTGTTCTTTCTCTTGTTTCCCTTTTCCTCATCGCCATCCACTCTAAGAACCGCTTCGACATTCACTCCCTGCATCTATAGCAAAAACCAAAGAGTGTAGAAAGAGAACACGTCAAACCCTATCCACCTTGAGACTACAATTCATCTGGAAGGAAGTCCTCCCCACAGGACTGTTATGCATGTTAACCTTTTTGTTATTGTCAAAGGCATGTTCCTCAATGTCCTCTTCCAGTCGGTCTGCTGCCTTCCTCACATTTTCTAGGATTTCATCAACCATGGACAACGTCTTATTTTGGGCAAGGATGCTCTTTACAGCCTCTTGCTGGTGCTTTTCCGCGGCCACCAGTTCAACATATTCCTGCTCCTCCTGGAAGAATTCAGCCAATGAAAAGAGAAGACGATATCAGATTTATTCATTCATCTTCAATACTACCGCTTGTCCTGGTTGGGGTTGCTGAGCAACAAGAAAAAACTTCAATGTGTGCATAGCTTGAAGGATAACTGCACAGAGTAGTGATAGAACTGTGTCAAGGTTTTATGAGTGAGGAAGTTTTCAGTTGGCCAATCCAAATAGCAATAGTAGGAATGGCATGACTAGTCCATTATATAACAGAAGGAAGGCATACTTGTGTCATATGTTGATTTACAGCAAGCACTGTTTTAGCCCCGCCCAAACATCCAGAGGACAGAAAAGGTAAGAGATACATCTCAGTCATTCAGTACTATATCATTCTCAGTCTTTTTATGTTTTCAGCACTCTATTCAAACATATTTAATGTATTTGGTGACACATTTTGGATCTTTTGTAAAACCTGCTTGGCAATATTGGAATATTGCCTTCAAAATATTACAGCTATACTTTTCAATGATGTAGATATTTCCCTGTATCCCACAAACCTAAAATGAAAGACATGTAGTAGGTAAATACACCATCACTAGTTAACAGATTTTTGTGTTGTGGTCACCTGGATGGCTGCCTTCCTGAGGGACTCCAACCTCTGTTTGCTGCTCTCCCTAATCTTGACCACATCCTTATAGTCTCCCTGCAAGGCCCTTTGGAGACTGTTTATAGCCTGGAATACCATTTGCTCGCTCTCATTCAACACTTTCTGTAGAACCTGGATTGTATTCACCTGAAGGAAATAATTATTGCACAATAGCATCAATACAACAAGAACAACACTGCATTCCTACCACACAAAGAAGTTACATTGTCTTAAGGAGTATTGTATTACAGGTTGCTTAAGATATTGTTTCTCAAATAATGTGATCTGTTGGATAAAATAAAAAAATCTTTACCTGAAACTGACGCTCAATTTCTGAAAGGGTTTGGTCTTGCTTAATACCAAGTGCGGTGCTTCCCAGCTGATTGACAAACACATTTTTTTGCCGTATAAGTTTGCTTAACCACCTGCAGTCGGTGGACAACCAGCTTTTGGGTTGTCGTATGTCCACACTCCTGCGATTTTTCATGACAATTTTTGGAGCCACATGGTTTTTGTGCTCCACAGGGGATGCTACGGCCAGTCCAAGCCACAGGAGCAAATAAGCAATATGCATTCAAAGAGGAGATCACTCCCAACTTGAGTGAGTGGACCAATTAAAAATAAGCCTGCAAATTGTGAGAGACAGAAAAAAGTATATGAAGAGATGAATGCTGTTATGAAGCTTCACAAAAAAAGTGTTGACTAGTAATTGAAATGATGATAAATACGTAGAACAGGAACTAATTCCAATGATTCCAAGAATAGTGGCAAGAAACATGTCTAAAAAAGTAATAGTTTGGAGTTGTACTCTGTGAAAAAACTTTTTTTTTAAAAACTTGTGAACTAGATAATTGTGAGAAACAGGAACACTTCGATATGTTCAGAGACAGTGAAGGTTTAGGGCAGGGGTCGGGAACCTTTTTGACGAAGAGAGCCATAAACAATTCATATTTTCAAACATTATTCCTTGAGAGCCATACTCAGACTTTAAAAGTAAAAATACATGAAAATGTGAGCATTTATTATTCATTTCACCACTTTAAAAGTAAAAAATTATGAATTATTTTGAGAACCTTATTTCACTGTTGCTAATCAATAAGTATTAATGAGAGAGTGCATGCAGAAGAGTCTAATGAAGAAAAATATACACCCATCAAAAGAGCCACATATGGCTCCTGAGCCATAGGTTCCCTACCCCTGGTTTAGGGTGTGGTTATAGCTTATTGTCCATTTGTTCTGCACCCAATTGAACTTTGAAGTGATTTAACACGTGTATTTGACTTGTCTGACATTCCAAGTGTGGTTTGTAGCACTGACCTAAATTTGAATACATACTGGGGTTCAACTTTCAAGACTGCCCCTCAATTGTCCAATGATACAGCACTTTGTCTTGTGTAAATTCAATACATAGGCAATGTTTACAACTCATCTACTAAAGGCCTGCTTACCGAATTCAGCATGAGTGATGCTGAATGATGATAATCTTCCAAACTGCTCCCCCTTCCTTCTGCTTGGTTAAAGCTACTGCTGTAAGGTCAATAGCACCACTGTTCACATGGTGGTCTCTGTAGTGAAAACACACATTCATAAAAATAACTTAGTTTGCAAAATGGTGTGATTCAACTGATATTTTTTTCAGGCTTTTTGTCAAATGTGTAAACATATTGCCAGACTTGTTTTATTGAACTGTATGAATTCCTCATGTTACAATTGATACATTGATGCTAAACAAGAGTCAATTGGAGGTGCAAAAGTTTATGGATTAAACGACATTTGATTGGAAGCTGTTTTGAAAATCTATTATTCGTTCAGGTGTCTTTCTCACGGATCAGAAGACAAGTTTTCAACCTGATATTGGAACGCATTTGATTTCTAAAGGTGACTTTTTGAAAACGCTTTCAAGTGTTAAGTAGGCATGGATAACTTGGCAGGAAACCAACAAGAACACCGCCCTGATAATTATCCCAATACCGAAGTACTAAACATGTTGCTTGACCCACTTTGTGTGTAACTAAGTAAACTACATTACGTGATTAAGAGATTGTGGTGTCGTATAGATATTGCTTTAACTTCCGTGAGAAGTTGCTTCGGGAAGAGCGAAAGCAACATTTTGGTTTACCGATTGATCAATCACTGCAATTAAAGTGAAAAGTCCACAATACAAGGATTTTTTTAAACGTCAGTCCATTATAGATAGGGAACTCATTTAAATCATCTGGGGGCCAAAAAAAAAAAAAAAACTAAAGACACTTCCTGGACTTGCTTCTTTTAACATCATTTGTTTGGACGTGTTGGCATTTGAATTTTCGCCTTTTAATATTTTATTTTGTTGTTCTGGCACTGCTGAGTAGACAGCAAAGTAAACATTTAATTGTGCAGGAAAATGTACTTTTACTGTGCATACGACAATAAATCCTTTGAATAATTTACTGAGCTATAATTTTATTTACCCATCAACAATCTCCACACACAAATAATTATTAATTGTACATTTAAAATAATAACTAGCATATATATTTAAAATGTGGACATAACATTTTGGCCAAAATGTGATGTCGCATTGAATTAAATTGACTGCTAATTTGTCATTATACACCAATAAGTGCACAAATAACAACAACAAACACACAATCAATTAATAACAATAATAACAATTATGATAATAATAACAATAATAATAAAATAACAATGATGATAATAATAGCAGCAATAATATTAAATGTGAATAAGAATAATAAAATAATCAATAAATAAGTAGTCAATACAATAAATAAATAATAGTCAACATAGATAAGTTAGTTGGCCAGGTCTTCATGGGTCAATATTTTATATGATAAAAAACTAGTCACTTTGTCTACATGACATAATCAAGTTATCAGAAACAAAAACAAAAATGCACTAATATATAAAACCCCGTACTTGCTCATCTCTCAGCTCGCGAGTACGCGACGCGCACTGCACGCATTCAGACGCAATCGAGTATAAAATAAAATGAAAACTAAAATCGCCCAGGAATTGAAAGAAGTCCCAATTGATCCTACCACCAGAAAAAGGTGAATCCGTCTCAGGTTTATTAAACACGTGGATAGACGGAGGCTTACCTGCGAAACATTCCCACTGCGCTGTCTCCAATGTACTAGTGAAAAAGCCGGAAAACAATCGGCTTGTTGTATTGCATCGATGGCTCCCCCCGCCTGCCGAGTCGTGCCACATAACTTATCCAAAGCAACTTTTATTCAACCCCCCGCGCCAGCAGCAACACTCGTCTGCGCAGGTACTTTTTTCCATTGGTACATTTTTAATAACGTTATCTACGTTGCTCTGTAGTAGTTGGAGTACCTGTTTGGCTTGTCGGCTTTTAACTTATTTTTTACTTCCGAAACAATCGATCTGCTTCGGTATGGGAGTTGTAGTTCTGTGTTTCCTCCTATCGTGCTCAAAACGAAAACGTATGTTGAATGCCGATTTCATTTTGACGCAGTATTCTAGTTTTAAAATGTACTTTTAGTCCAAGCGTGGAATGCAGCCAGTGTTGATCTAAGGCGCAATTGGACATGATCAACCGAATGCTGCAATACCATGTTTAAATGATTAAGAATGACTTGAGTTTTTATCCCCATGAATCTACTACTTAACGATCATAACGTTGGCATTCTTCTGTAAAACTTTCGACCCGGATACATGAGATAAGGTTCAAAAATAGACGTCAGGTCACACGGTCTTTGCAGCCGTCGGACTACATTTCCCATGATTCAAGGGGGCACACAGCAGCGCAATTCTCCTGCCGCATGCGCACAAAGACTAAGCAGATATGTTGGCCAAAACAGCGGGGGATAAAATGGTAGGTACAATTCAAAATACGATATCACAACAACTAGTCAAAATGCCAATCCAAGGTCTGTCCGTCTTCCAGATTTTGACGATATGACAAGACAATTGACCGTAGTGCCTTTAGGCTAGTGCCGTGGTCGTACTGTGATGGAATTGGCAATATAATGGTAAGGGAAGGTCAGTGGTTGGTATATTTGGAACGGGCACGACAGCGCTCGGGGCACGTACCTTTTCCTTTTTGGGAGTGGGTTGCAAACACCCCCTTTGCTGCTCTTCCGATCGCTGAGACCACTCTTAGGATCCCGTGTCTTCGTGTCACGGATCGGTGAATGGGCACTGTTCGATCCCAGGTGGCTCGAGTCGGCAGTCCTGCAAGAGTAACAGCGGATGCTGACCAGTTCTGGATTCATTTATCATTGCATCATAAAGGTGTAAATAATCGGGAGATTTGAGTCATTCTTTTCGAGCTTCTTCCATCTTTCGTCTGCACGCACCTGCGTTTGGTTTAGTATTTCACAAAAGCACAGAAGTAGTAGTGTTGCTGTTGAAAACAAACACGTGCATCCGTCCATATTAACTCGTTGCATGCCAATGACAACGAGACTATGAAAATCTCAATGCAGATTTATATTTCAACTTTTTCCTCCGATTTTTTTTTCCATGTTATGGTGATTTATTTTATTTATTCATGCTGAAAATAACTCGATCAGTATTATAGATTTCCTTTTTACTTGGTTTTACAAAATATTGTAAACTGTATTGCAGCAAACCTCTGCCATACATGGTTAGAAAAACACATTAAATAATAAATATATAAATTCTATCTAGTTTAACATTAAAAGCTGTAAGAGTAGCTCTATTCATATAATGAATCATGTTTTCTTTATTTCAGTGTGTCCTTCAGATGCCTCTTTTAGAAATGTTTCGTTTCACAAATATTACACTGCTAATGTACTATCATTGGTTTCTAAACAGAAGCAATCCTACTGAGTTAACCCAGTGGTCTGATTTACAGCAGCTGATAAGACATGGTAATACTCCATCAGATCCGATCTCGTAACCCAAAACAAATATTCCCAAAATAGCCAGATTTAGGGCCGAAGCTGAGTATTAAAACGACACAACCCCAAACGATACGGGTCCAGTTCATTCAAACTGGGAGTACTGACTGCAAATGCTCATTTTTCACTGCCATAAAGATTTGCTGCAAACCCTCCGAGTCAAAATTGATTGGACATCTCAATCAACTCATAAAGTGCCAATAACAAATGGCACTTAATGAGTTAAATGAGCACCACATTTTAAGTGTTGCGTAGTTGAAGGTTTTGCAATGTTGTGTTGACTTCCACTGTTTATTCATGGTCCATTGTTTACCCCAATGGCACTTGTGGTGTGAATTCTTCTTCCAGCATAAGTTAAAGTCGTCGCAGAGAGACAAAGTTCGGCAGTTCATGTCCTTCACACAGGCAGGAGAGAGGACTGCCATGTATTGCCTATCACAGAATGATTGGAAACTAGAAGTTGCAACTGACAACTACTTCCAAAATCCGGACCTGTACTATAAAGAATCCATGAAAAATTCAGTAGATCGCAAGAAGCTGGAACAGCTCTATAACAGGTATAAAGGTGAGTATTTTTGGACTGAGAGACTGAGAGGCCCATCTACAGTAGTTTGATCACATTTCTGTTCCATCTTTGCAGACCCCCAGGATGACAACAAAATCGGTATCGATGGAATTCAACAGTTTTGCGATGACTTGACCCTAGACCCGGCCAGCATGAGCATATTGGTGGTAGCATGGAAGTTCAGGGCAGCCACACAATGCGAGTTCAGCAAGAAAGAGTTCCTGGATGGAATGGCAGACCTTGGGTGAGAAGTACTCAAAAATGACTGACTAGAATATTCCGAAATTATCAAATTATATCTTTACGCTACATGAGATTCTTACTCTAGAGTCTAGACTAACCTCCGTTAGTGTTAGCATCAATTGCACCCAATGAGTAAAGGTTACCTAGTCCTGTCATACCCTAGTCTTTACTCTGCTCCCTCTTGGACGTATGTTGCCGCTAATGGCACTGAATAAATGTTAATAAAAATTTTCTCTTCTTGAATTCCATCCAGTTGTGACACTCCAGACAAACTGAAAGCCATCCTTCCCAGACTAGAGCAGGAGCTGAAAGACACTGGGAAATTTAAAGACTTTTACCAATTTACTTTTAATTTCGCCAAGAATCCAGGACAGAAAGGTTTAGGTAAGAAGAAAAATGGAAATGTTTTGACATGTGTATTTATCCAAACTGATTTGGTCCATGTTTCTTCCTTTTTCAGAGTTGGAGATGGCGGTTGCTTACTGGAATCTAGTCCTCAATGGTCGCTTCAAGTTTTTGGATCTTTGGAACAGATTCTTGCAGGTGAGAGGGAAAGTAACCAAACTCAGGCATGTTGGATTAGAATCAGTGGAATGGTAGAATTTATTTTTTTTCTTTCTCCTTTTCAACTATGGGGATGTTACTGTGTTGCACTCAGGAGCATCACAAGCGCTCTATCCCAAAAGACACATGGAATCTCCTTCTTGATTTTGGCAATATGATTGCAGATGACATGTCAAATTATGATGAGGAGGGTGAGTTAATGAAGTTGTAAATTGTGACAATAAATCTACATGTTGATCGTCTGACTGCTCCTCTTGCATTAGACATTATTTTTATCAAGGGATATTATTTGCAGCTCAACCACTTTAACTGTAACTAATTCTGTATTTTTTCCAACTTTCTTCACAGGGGCATGGCCTGTTCTTATAGATGACTTTGTGGAGTTTGCCCGACCAATCGTGTTGGGGGGGAAGGGCGGCATGACATAATGTTCCATGCTTATTGCTGTGACTGGACTACTCTCCCGTTTTTTTCCTTTTTTCTGAAGTGAATGATACTTTTCAAACAATAAGCCAAACAGACATTCACGGTAGTCTTGTCGGCAGTGTTCTTGAACTTTGAGCCTGCGTGAGATGCCTGCCTGTTCATGGATGAAGATGTTTTTGTCGACTTCAGAAGTGACGGTCTCTTGGTACTTGTCATTTATGGACAAACCTTCACCATGCCGGTGTGGACTTGGCTCACTGACCTAAATCTTTTGCACATGAAGGGGGCAGTGAGAGTGAGCTTTTTTGGTGCAAAAGCACCTTGCGTCTTCCATTTGCCAGTAAAAGAATGGAACGGTACAATAAATCCTCCATGTTTCTGTTGAGCAAAAGTTGCCATTGACAATCTCTGACACTCAGTGAGAGATGAGAAAAATGTGCACTTGGTTGTTATTATATGAATGTTGTGGTTGGTTTCATGATGAACATTTTAATTTGCTTTTATAACTAGTAAATGGCTATTTGTGGTTATTTTTAACATGGATTAAGTTGAATATGGCGCGCCATATTTTGTACTCTAAGGTGATCATTCACCACGGGAGTGTGCATTTCACTTTTAATACCAGCAAGTTCACAGTACTTACAGTATAACACTGTATTTAATCATGAATAGTTGGCCCTCAGTTTCATACCATTTAATAAAAAAACATTTTTTTCAATTTCTTCAGCAGAGTGCAAGTAGAAAAAAATGCGCAAGAAACTAGCACATATCCTGGTGAATGAGGATTAAGTGCACAGATATATATATATTCACATTTTCTAGCGCACTGAAAGCTGCTACATTTCACATCAACATTCAATTCATCCGTATTTGAAATGTATTCTGTTTACACTGAGCTCATAATTCCATAATAAATACATTGTATCAGAAAATGTCTCACATTGAAATTGTCACTAGCTTTGAACGAGACCCATTTAAAGACACCCCATGAGGTGAAGCGTTAATACGTCACACATTTATTCTCTTTCATTTGTTACCAAGACTTATTAACTTGCAATACATTAATTTGCACTGTTGTCTTCAGAAAGCTTTCAAAATGTGATTCTCAAACATGCATTAAATGTAGATGCAAGAAAACGGGTTTTGAGGAGTTACACCCATATTTCAGAGCTCCAGGTGTACTTTTGGTACGCTAGGCTTGCTTGCACAATTATTGTGAATTATACATACGCTGGTGACCTCAGTGCATGGCATTGTGAATGGAAAATGTAACATCTTAAAGATGGTCAATGTGTTACATTTTTGTACATGTTATCTGTTTCTGGTCACTCTAAAGTTTTCCATAGCAAGGAAAGAGATTTTTTTTTCACCCAATGAAAGTGTCATTGTTTTACAAAAGATCATCAATAAAGCATGTCAGAGAAATTAATTGAGATGACTATCTCATTACTTATTAACTTTGCCTGATCATGAAGGAAATCAATTGATTGTTTGACTCTGTTACAGTACCTTGGATGTGTATAATTTTCCATTTGTAAACCAATGTGTTAAAAATGGGGATTTTACAACTACAAACACAGAATACTTGAATCAGTACAGTGCAGAACTAAGGTGTGGCATAGTAAAGGTGGATTGATTCAAAGTATAAAATAAATGCATCCCAAAAAAAGCTGTTTTCTAAAAAAAAAAAAAAACATTTTATAGTCACTGATTGATTTTCAAGACATTGTATTGACAACATCACTACTTTTGTTTATATGTCGATGTTTCAATATTAATTATTCAAAACAATATGTAAACATTTCAAAGACAGTGACGCTGATTGCCGTACAAGAAGTCCTGTCTGGTATGTATTTGTATGTGAGAGAGTCTATATCTGCTCGGTAACAGTTGTCTCTTATCAGGTTACATTCCAACTTCATGTCATCATCATTGTCATTCTCCTTAAGCCCTTGTGGTCGTGGTATGTCTCTTGTTACCTAAATGTTTGGGTTTACAATCAAATGACCATTCACATAAGGGTTTGAGGATACAAGGTATACCCAAGGATAGGTTTCAAATAAAACATTTGGCTGCTTTTCTCAACAGTTTACGGAAAAGCGTCAGGTTAACTAAAAGGCAGGACAACTGGGTAGTACTTAAATAGGTCTGAAATAGTATGTTTAGGATTTACTTGGGCTACAAAGAATGATTGGTTAAACTGAAGATGATTCATCATTACTCTCCTCCCATGGGGTGTGGTGGAATATCAACATGGTCCAGCACCAGCTGACGAGCAGCAAATTAGTATCTCTTCCAGGCTCCATCACCACCAACAAACTGAGGGCTTTTAAGCGATAGAGCAAAGGGGGTTGCCTTTTTAGGAGACATAGCACTGACAGCAAAAAGAAGCTATGGACGACAATGTAGAACTTTGATACGAGTGACCACTCTTGACACAGAGTGTGTATTTGTGCACTGCATACGACTGAACTGGATTTCCCACGGACTACTGGTCAAAAACTGGAGGACTGCTACGATCTTGAAAGTGGGTAAAGACACAAGGACTATGAAAATGTTGCCACTGTCAAACGTTTTGTAGATTATTTTGTGGCAGATCTTGTCCACGCCCTTTTTTTTGTTGTGTTTTTTTTTTTTCATCTCTGGGGGGTGGAATAAGAGCTAAGACTGAAAGGAATTCAAAACTTGAACATTTGTTGGAAGTTCATAGAATCTTGTGGCTCTGATTATTTGGGAGTGCTATTAACGTGCCTAAACTGGGACTCACAAACCATGGAAAAATTCAAGGCAGGTATGGTCCTGGGTGGTGTTGGTGATGCTTTGGGCTACAGAAAAGGTCACTGGGAAAGTTGCACATCAGGCAAAAAGATCCAAGAAGAACTGGGGTCTTTGGGCGGCCTGGGAGCACTAAAACTGGACCCTGATAACTGGCCATTGAGTGATGCAACGTTAATGCACATGACAACAGCAGAGGCCCTCACAACAGGTATATTTGAGGTCTGGATTGTGTTAAACATTGTTTACTATTTAAGTCTTTTTTTGTTTTGTTTTTGTAGATTTTTTTGGTTATTAGACAATTCCTTTAACAATGTTTCTGAAAGAAAACCATTGTAGACAGTCTTAGGTCCTGGCATCCAGGCAAAAGTCAAAATATATTTCCGACGTAATGCAGTCTCTATGACCTGATCATGAATCATCTTAAGCCCTTCAAAAGATGGCAATAAATATTCAGGAGGGTGAAGTTTAAAATAGCATACAAAAGACAGGCTCCCATTGAACAATAGCTGGTCAGAATTTGCTGGTGACAAGGTTGCAATAATATAGTGATGACATCTTTTGAGATTAGGTATCCCCATTTAGCCATAGTATCCTGGAATACTGGCACACATGCACACGTACAGTATATATATAACATGAAAAGAGCCAGACTGAAATATTACTTTCCATTAAATAGAATTGTTTAGTGCGTGTTCAATTTAAATAAAAACATGTTTTTTGAAGGATGACTAGCCATATAATAGAAACAAATGGAAAACTATATGTTCCTCTTCCCCTTTTCAAATAATTGACTGTGTATTTTATGTATGCAATTATATTCCTCTTCTCCTTGTGACATTTTTAATCAGTCAATTTGAACGTGCAAAAGAGCTTCATATTAGACTTGGTCCTTTTTCATCAATGGCTTTGAGAGTTCCTCGTGCATCCCAGCTAACCAGTTTGTGTTGTACTGTTGCCACTTGCTTGAGGTATGCTTGCTCTAATCTGTTGCGTTGTAGACTGAAGCTAAACTTAGCCCACTTCAGCAACACTCGTCTCCTCTTGCGTGCCAATTATGAATGGCTCAGAATTACTCTCTGTGTATACAGATTACTGGTGTTTGGAGGATCTTTACCGCGAGCTGGTGCGTCTCTACGTTCAAGCTATGGCGTCTCTTCAGGGTAGAAATCCCGATCCAGCTACAGTGGAGGGCTGTGTGCACCTCAAACCTCATAATTTTCTCCTTGCTTGGCATACACCCTTTAATGAAAAAGGTCACTGAGGATTGGGGGGTGCTTCTCTTACAGTAAAATCAGAAAGGATTGAGGGGAAAAAAAATCTGAATTTCATGTGTCTGTTTAGGGTCGGGGTTCGGGGCAGCTGCCAAGGCCATGTGTGTGGGAATGAGATACTGGCAACCTGAGAGCCTTGACAGTCTAGTAGAGGTCAGCATTGAAACTGGCCGGATGACCCACAACCATCCCACAGGTGATCTAACCACAGCCTGTTTTTTCTTAGCAGTTGTGAATATATATTTTCTTCTACCTAAAACCTAGTTTCACTTCTAATTACCATTACACTTTCAGGATTCCTAGGTTCCCTGACAACAGCACTGTTTGCATCCTACGCAATCCAAAATAAACCACTAAATACCTGGGGCCGTGACCTCATGAAGGTCATCCCTCGTGCTGAGGAGTACCTTAAGAAAACCATACGCCATATAGCCGGTGAGACTAAATTTCTGTTCATATACAAAATATTGCTGTGTCAACTGAACCAGCATGGCATAATGAACCAATGAATTGGACAGTGCCCCATTTTAACATAGGTCAGGACTGTGTGCACATTATGACAAAGGGTAATGTTTTAACCTCAATTTGTGCAGAATATCAGGAAAACTGGTTCTACTTTGAGGCAAAGTGGCAATTTTACTTGGAAGAAAGGGGTTTAGAAAAAGATGGGCAGAACAAACCATTGTTTGATAATCGCTATGATGCTGAAGACACAGATAAGGTAATTCCTTCTCAAAAGTTCAACTTCAGAATACAGTTAGAAGCTTCTCTTACAACTCTGAATTTTCGTTAATACAGATGTACAAGCGATGGAGTTCAGAAGGGCGTGCTGGCCGTAGGGGACATGATGCCCCTATGATAGCCTATGATGCTCTTCTGATTGCTGGGAATGACTGGGCGGAACTATGCAAAAGAGCCATGTTTCATGGAGGTTAGTTCTCGAGTAATTTGAAGTATAGATTGGTGAATTGGTTAGAAGACCTTTTTCTCTGTGATTTCTGTATTATTTTAGGGGAGAGTGAAGCCACGGGCCTAATCGCGGGTTGTCTCTATGGCCTAATGCATGGTCTAAAACAAGTTCCTTCAAGCCTATACCAGGATTTAGATAAAAGGGAGCGTTTGGAGAAGCTTGGAGAAGAGCTTTACAAAGCAGCATCAGCGGAGAAGTGCATAGACAAGTAAAACTCCACTTCACAAGCAGAATAGTTTTCAATGGAAAGACCCCTCATCCCTGCACTTTTCTCTAGTCCTGGCAGATTTCTTTTAGTGCAATTTTCTCTTTTCACCCTATTCACCCTTTCACCCTTTTCTTGCAATTTATAAATTTTTATTTATATTTCACCAACGGATCACATGAGGATAAGCTATTGTGTGCCAATTATTTCAATTAACTAATATGCCTATATTCCATATGAAGTATTTTCAACATTATATGAGTAGAATGGATTTAAATATACACTAAATGGGTTGGAGTGTGTTTCATTGCTCTGGGCCAAAGTAATCTTATGGCATCTTAAAGTAAACTGTGGTAACACACCACTTATTTTTTTACTGCTAACCTGTATTAAGACCACTGAAACTGATGCTTTTTATACATATTGCACTGCACACAAAATATTAATACAATTTATAAACTCACAAGACATTGTCATTTAGATAAAGTTTGAAAACTGTCATTTGATGGAGACTTCACTTATGGAATTACTTATCCATACCATCTGTGTGTAGTGCAATAGTATATTTATATAGGCCATCTGAAATGTGATTCACCCATTAGTTATAGCATGTGAATTAACCATAACACATCACTTATTAAAAAGTACTTAAATATACAAAGCCCCTGACTTTTATTTTGATATTTCTGAATGATAATGTTGCTGGATGTATGCTCCTACTTTAATTGTATTTTGCGCATTGTGCAATGAACTAATCAATTCTGATTAATGGAAATCCTGTTTAGCAGGGAGTTTATTCTTTTTCTCTTTTATTCTTTTCACCATGGTGTTTTTAAAAATAGATCATAGGCAATAGCCACAAACATGAAGTGTAAAAAGTGAACTATATAATTCACTTCTTACTCTTTTATCTGCAGTATTGCATCTTGTCTGACATTATATTAGGGGGAAAAAAGTAGTCAATTAAGGTGGCAGAGCTTCAGGATGTATATTTGCATATCTTTTTATCCATGGGAGAAAAATGAAGAGCTATTTTTCATTTAATGGTTACTCTGTGGGAGCTAAGTTAAACTGGACATATTTGAAAAAAAGAAAACTGAAATATAAATGATTTAATATATTTATTAAACTGCTAAACTAAACATAGTCACGTGCCTTAAGTTTTGCTTATCCTCTATTTTCCTATAGACCAGATTCTCAGAAAGCCTGTATCAGCCCTGATGCCAGTGCGTTGCGGAAGTTGTTAAGAGACCGCAACTGCATACCTGTCAACCTCGAACCATTTGTGATCTTACCAAATTTTGTTTTCGCCCTTACATATATGTATAAATACATGGAAAATCTTACCACTTTACTTTTTTGTAAAAAATCACGAACAACAAGTAGAAAATGCCAGAAACAGCTGATCAAATGAAAGTAAACATAAACAAGGGAACAGGAAACGGAAATCACATGGTGAAAGTGTTACAAAACGAAATGTTTATCATGATCTTTTTTTTTTAGCCAATCAGAGGCGCCGGTACATATTATATGTACCGGCGCCTCTGATTGGCTAAATGATATATGATATATCACTTGGCAGACATGCGTTTCCGGGAAGAAACAATGGCGGATGGTGAAAAATGGCTAGAAAGTGCCTTAATTTATTTTTTTTTCTCAAAATCACCGTTTAGCGTACCATTTTCATGTGTACAGCGTACCAATATAAAAATGGGCTTTCAGTTGTACCAATTACGGCGAGAACGTACCAGTTGACAGGTATGCAACTGCCATCCTGCGCTCCGTGGGATTCTGGAAGCTCTCCTGCACTACCTGACGCAGGACCTATTCAACAGGACTCCCAGAACCCAAGATGTGGATGAGCTAGTTTTTACACCTTTCCCCGAGAGAAAGAGAATTGGCTCTGTTCAGAAAATCCAGATTTCACTTAAACAGGAAGAATTTAAGACAAGTCACATGCCAGTGAATCAGGCCTTCCATAAAATGAGCAAAAGAGAACCTTGGAAAAAAAGTTCTACAATCGGAGAGGAGAAACGACAAGGACAAAAACAAGAGATTTGTAAAAGGATGTGTGGAGAAGACGGACACATAGAAGAACCAGTCGCCCAGCGTCTTACTACATTCCGGCTGCTCCAATCCAAATTCATAAGCGCCACCTCTAAACCCCCACTAACAAACAGAAGGGAGGTAGGAAGTCTATCACCCAGGAGAGCCATGTCCAATGTTCAGAATCACAAGCAAGATAGTGGACATGCAATTCGCAAAAATAGCAAAGAAACAAGAGAGCACAAGCTGAAGAGAAGCCGGAGTGTAAAAGATATTGTGGCCAAGTTTGCCATTACTGAGCAGAAGGTAATAAGACTAGAGACATCAAAGCAGCCAATGAATACAACAGTAACTGGAAAGGGGATCCTCATGTCATGCTTGATGGCAAGATTTGAGAACATTGCCATTGTGTCTAAAGGGATCAAATCAAAATATTCAAGTGAGAGACCTTCTGGAATAGTCAGTGTAAAACAGCGGGTCGTTTGCTGTGAGGGGGTGCACAAACCAGCCATGGATGCAATTAGCCACAAACAAATACAGTGTAAAAAGGTCCCATTGAAAAGTTTAACTGTGCCGTTGACATCAAATAAGAGCACAAACGAGGACCAAAAAAAGCCTGAAAAAATGCAAGGCCTGAACTTGAAAGTAGAGCAAATGCAGCCAGATTTGGATAACAATAATAAGAGTTTTCATTTAGTAGATGATAATACAAATGAAGGTGGACAATATTGGGGTTCTGGCAAAATACAAGCACAAAGATGTACCACAGCTAAACTGAACTATGCTAGTCAGGAAACAGTACATTTTAGATGTGTAACACACTGGTCACTTCTGAGGCCACACAAGGTTCTTCTGCAAAGCGACACCCCACCCAAGTGCAATTTGGCCCTTATTCTTCCATTGACCATGCTATGGTCCATATGTAAGGACTCTTCTCCTAAGCAATATTTCAAAAAAGAGAAAGATAAAACTTCATCTGGCCTGGAGATTAAAATCATAGAAGAACACACCAATTTAGGGGGATTCTCAATTGGTAAAGAATTGATGCATGACCCAAATCAGCAAAAAGCTGTAAGAACGCACCACTATACCTTTCCACACATTTGTCGATTCGATGCTCAACAATGTGATGACATTATGTATCCCTCCTGTCAATCAGCACTGCACACAGTAGCTGCTTTGGCTGAAATGATGACTTCGCCACCAAATACTTCTAAAAATGCTCTGGGAGCTGGATTAAAAACAAAGAGGACTTTTGAGGAGCCTTGTCCTTTTAACATGGTGGAAAGTGTCAATGCAGCAACAGAGACAACATTCCAGCCCCAAAATGATGGGATTGGAGGGTTTGATGACAAAGAAAGATGTACAGAAGTACCACATTGTTCTCAACCTGAGGCCACAGTCAGCATGCTTATGCACCCTGCTAAAACACCCCAAAAGGTTCAGAGACCAAAGGAGCCTTGTCCTTTTAATATGAAGGTGGAAAGTGTCAATGCAGCAACAGAGACAACATTCCAGACAAAAAATGATGGGATTGAAGGGTTTGAAGGCAAAGAAAGATGTACAGAAGTACCAGATTGTTCTAAACCTCAGGCCACAGTCAGCATGCTTATGTACCCTGTTAAAGCCCCCCAAAAGGTTCAGAGACCAAAGTATACTTCTATAAACTATGAAGACCCATCTGTCAAGCAGACATACAAACCCAAAGTCATTCGATTTACGGACACCTTTACTTTCTAGATTGGTGCTAACTACACAGTACACATACAAGGATGGGAGTTTCAAAAACTAGACAAACAAATCAATATGAATTCAAAAGGAAAACTGGTCTGATAAGAAAAAAGGAACCTTTCAAGATTTCACCCAGTTTTTAAATAACTAAGGTCACATGTTATTGGACCCTTTTGTTCCCCACGTAGTTAATTGAGGCCTTAAAATACTGTCTGTGTAAACTATGAACTGTGTGATCCATAAATAAATCAATTATATTACTATTTGAAGTTTAAGTCATTGAAATAATATTAAAGAGGCAACCTTTGTATTCATTCATTCATTTGCAGAGGGTGATGGGCGCACCATGAACTGGGTCCCAGAGACAAAAAAACAAAATCTTTATACTAACATTTCCACACATATGCCCACAATTTGGTGTGAGCAAACAACCTACCATGCATATATTTGGAGAACGGAGACTGGCAGACTTGGAGTAGACCCCCACAGTCACAACGAGATCATGCAAAGTCCAGTATCCGATATGGAACCCTTGGGCTGAGAAGATGAGACCACTTAATGTACCTCAAGCGGGATCTCATCCCAGGACCTGTGAGCATTAAAAGAAAGAAAAAAAACATTAAAATGTGCCTGAGTTTGTTGTCACAAGTACTATATATGATTACCCATACCACAATTCCACATTCACCTTCAGCAAGTTTTAAATGAAGATAATTTCTGCCTTATATACACTATAAAGCTAATGTTACTCCCTTTAACAATAGTACTGTCTCCACCCTGCCTCCTGGCATTCACAAGTGTGTTGTCCTGATAAAACATGTTTCAGTTTCAGGAAACTTTGTTGGGATATTAAAACAGACATAGGGAGAAGGGTTGGAGACCATACAATCAAAAGTTAAATATTATAGTATGCCTATAGGAAGTGGAAACAGCAGTTTAACTTATTGGCACAAATGTAGAGTGTTGTTGTGATTCTGATTCATGTCTGGCCTATCCAACTAAACCAAGGGATGGCAAACACCAGGCTCTCGAGTCACATGCGGCTCCCGGCCAAAATAAATGCACTTCTTCGCTTCTGATCATATTTTGTATCTACTGTGCCTCGTTTCAAGTTTCGCTTATTTGTATTACATACCTGTCAACCTCGAACCATTTGTGATCTTACCAAATTTTGTTTTCGCCCTTACATATATGTATAAATACATGGAAAATCTTACCACTTTACTTTTTTGTAAAAAATCACGAACAACAAGTAGAAAATGTATGTTTATGTGTTTATTGCTTTCAAAGTTCCAAAATGAAACGAAATGTTTATCATGATCTTTTTTTTTTAGCCAATCAGAGGCGCCGGTACATATTATATGTACCGGCGCCTCTGATTGGCTAAAAAAAAAAGATCATGATAAACATTTCGTTTCATTTTCGTTTCAAGTGATATATGATATATCACTTGGCAGACATGCGTTTCCGGGAAGAAACAATGGCGGATGGTGAAAAATGGCTAGAAAGTGCCTTAATTTATTTTTTTTTCTCAAAATCACCGTTTAGCGTACCATTTTCATGTGTACAGCGTACCAATATAAAAATGGGCTTTCAGTTGTACCAATTACGGCGAGAACGTACCAGTTGACAGGTATGGTATTATTTGTTAAAAATACACTCCAATTCACCAGGGCCCATTAACATCAAATCATGAATTATATTTAAAAAGTAATTTGGCAGTTGGGATTTTTTTTCATGCTGCTTCTGCATTAAGGTGTGGCTCTTTGACTTTCAGTTTAAGATTTTGGCTCTGTGTCCAACTTGTTTGCCTCCCGTGAACTAAATGAAAGGACTACACACACACATTGGCAAGTTACCTGATGCACGTGAAGGCACCACGTGGTTTAGTGATTTACATGCGAGTCCCTGTGTAAACTTGTCGAGTCTATAGCTTCTTCCAACAACAACCTTGGGAGATCAAGCAAATCTTTAGCTTTGCAGACAAGATCTTCACAATCTTTGCACCGTATTGTCCCGATGTGACGAAGAAGGCGAGCCAAAACAGCAGGTGCATTTGAATGGAGGAGAAAGTCCGACTACAAGTTCTCTCCATATGGCGAAATTGTTCAACAAATATAAAGCGATTTACTTAAGTACCCGGAGAAAGGAAACAACGATGCTTTAAAATGTATTTCATTGAATAGCGTTTAGCAATATTGCAGGGCAAAACAGATCCAATTCTACTAAAGCTGAACTCTAATACATCTCGGCCGGGAAAGAAGGAAAAGGGGCGAGGAAAAGAGAAAAGCTATGGAGAAAAACACTACTACTACTACTATTACCTCTTCCCCCGGTGGCACAGCCAAAAGCAGAGTGGACAGGTATGGATTATTCATCTCAAATATACCGGTTAAAACTGCATACATCATCTCATGTCATAGTTTCACATTTTGACATATGCGAAATCATATCAGTCCCAAATTGTATTCACCTGTCAATATTAGCCGAAATACCGCGACAACTCGTAAAGCACACGAGACATTTCATGGCAACACCTGATACTATGCTTAAAAAATATGATTTATTTTTAATGAAGGTCTGGAATGAATTCAACTATAATCTCTTATAGGGCACTCATTGATTGATTGACTGGGGCAAATGACACGTGTATATTTCTCATTTTACAGTAGTACAACAAATCTATTGTATTATGAACAATGTTTGCAGAGTTGTTACAAATAAAAACACCCCCACCCCCTTTTGTTATGTTACTTACTGTAAGAAAGAGCCAAAATAGTTTGTATCAAAACATCTTGGAATTGCAATTCATACTTTTTACCAACAGGCCTTTTAATGTTACCTTCTTCATGGAAGGATTGCCTTTGTTTTGATAATAGAAACTGTTGACGCCAACTGTAAATATTTAGTTTTCAACATGTCAGGTGAATTCAAGTGACTGCAGTGCTTATTTCCCACCTAAGTGTTCACTCTTCTTTGAAGTCTTAAGCTTATTATGTTACCTAATCATCTTAAAGGTACTACTCTGAGCCACCCACTCTCCCCACAGCAAAATATAGACAGTATTCCAGTATTCGAGTCAAAGGTTACATGAGTAGACCATGATGTAAACGCCTAACTGTTGATTTTGAGTGTTTATTTTTCTGTATGTGTTTAACAGAATGTGCAAATCCACATAACTAAGTTGGAAAAAGTGTCAATTCATCCTGACAATGCTGCTCAAATAATTAATAGTGTATAATCGTCATTTTGCTATATATCACGCAGCGTGGATCCATACGGCTTTGAGCGTCCAAAAGACTTTGACTACGAGTCATATGAGCAACTAATGTCGCAGTATCTCGTGGTGCTCACTCAAAGGTCCATCAAGTGGTCAAAACTGCTGAAGGGCAAGCACAAGGTCCAGAGGAATTTGAAATGTATGTGTAAAAAGGCAAAGCACCACAACAACTTTGTTTTACAGACAGCAAACCTTAATTTTCCTTCTACTTCAGTGAAGCGCTATATACGTAAAGGAATACCCAATGAGCATCGAGCTCTGATCTGGATGGTGGCTAGTGGAGCTCAAGAGCAGCTAGAGAAGAATCCAGGATACTACCAGACCCTGCTTGGTGCTCAACATGACCCCAAATTGGTGGATACCATCTCTACAGGTTAGTTTGGGGTTGTGTTTTTATTTTATTTTTATTTTTTTTATCCATACTAGATAGCCCAGGTTCACATGTGACACAATCGACTGCTCTTGAAGGTGTCTGATTTCACTTTTCCTTTCAAGACTTGAACAGAACGTTTCCTGACCATGTGCTGTTTCGGAAGACATCCAACCCGTGTCTGCAGAAAGCTTTGTACAATGTGCTGCGGGCCTACGGTCACCACAATGCATCTGTGGGTTATTGTCAGGTAATAGAAAAAGACAAAAAACACTGAATTGGAAAAAAAAATAAAATTAGAAAACACCTATTCATTTTTGACATTTATGTTCAAACATTGTAGAATACCACCAGACCAGGAATTCCTGTAATGGAACCTTTTCAATTAATTGATTTTTTTAAAGAACCTGCTCTATAGGTACAGTGCATCTTAGTACGTATAGGGCGTACTAACAGTACATTGCAGATTTTCTAAATAAAGCCATTACAATGATAATTTTACTTTTTATGTTTGCCAAAGTGTTTTCTTGTCAATGTAACTGGCAAGACATTTTTTATAAATATAAATTCGACATAGAACCGGCGACCAGTTTACGGTATAATCTGCCTTTTGCCTTAAATGAGCTGGGATAGGCTCCAGCACCCCACCACCCGAAAGAGGATGGATGTTAATTGTAGAGTACTTTGGATTGTCAACATATCCCTTTAGTGATCATCAAACATTAGGGTTACTATTTGTCTTTGTCAACAGTGTTTTTTTTTATCATTAGGGCATGAATTTTATAGCTGGGTATCTCCTCATCGTAACAAAAGATGAAGAAAAATCTTTCTGGCTGATGGATGCACTTGTTGGCAGGATTTTACCAGGTGTGTGTGTATGTTTGTGTTATTTTATCATTCTATTTCTTGACCTATTGAGTGACGCACAGTGTGTTTGACGGCAGACTACTACAGTCCAGCCATGCTCGGCTTGAAAACAGATCAGGAAGTGTTGGGGGAGCTGGTGAGGGTCAAGTACCCCAAAGTTTGGAAGGTCATGGCAGATCACAATGTAATGTGGACTCTAGTGGTATCTCGATGGTTCATCTGTCTCTACATAGACATTCTGCCTGTGGAGGTGAGTGAGGTTTAGATTTATAAAAAAAAGCTTTAAATTTGCCATTCTACAATACAACAATTCTCGCTACACTCAATGTCAACAGTGTGTTTTATTTTAATGCCCTTTGTTTCAGACTGTCTTACGAATTTGGGATTGCCTTTTCTACGAAGGCTCCAAAATACTGTTCCGTGTCGCACTGACACTCATTCTTCGCTACAGAAATCTAATTGAACAAGCCCAGTCCTTGCCAGACATATGTCAAATCTTCAAACTGATGGCACAGGGACCATTTGTGGATGAATGTCATTCTTTCATGCAGGTAAGAGAAGGCAGAGAAAACAAAAGCTTTGCTTATGTGTTCTAATTGTTGATCCAGTTTTTCTTGTCCCAGACAATCTTCACTGAACCTGGAAGTCTCTCCATTGCAACACTGACTAAGCTCAGAACAGCCTGTCGGGCACATATCATTTCTGAGGAGGGAAAATGAATTATCTTTCTTCCATGAACTTTTAAAAAAACAAACAAAAAAACAGAAAAGGGACCAAACATCTTTTTGCACCTTGACCTCATTGAAACACGATCATGTGATTTTTGCACCCATGTGAAAATATGAATCTTTTTAGGTAGAAAATCAAAGATTGCAGGCAATGCATACACTCCGCATATATGTCAAAGTAGGTCTTGTTTGGTCAGGCAATGCATACACTCCACATATATGTCAAAGTAGGTCTTGTTTTGTACTTAGAGCTGCTAAGTTATGTCTCGGTGTATTTAATGTCTATTCTACTTTGGTGATGAACTTTTTCCAATGTGAATGAATTGAAAATATGTCTTAAGCTTAAGAATCCTACATTTCATGTGGTCCACCACTCATTGTATGTGACCAAAATATAACTTAATTCTAAGAGCTGTGTGTTGCATTTATTGTGTTGTTCTCAAATCAGGAAATTGTTTTAAAAGTCAACGATAAATGGTTTAAGTTTCCTACTGCTATGTAATACTTGAAATAACCAGTTCAACCTTATTTAACACACGATACAGAAGGTACACTCAAAAAATCAAATCTTTATTCTTCCAGTAGAATGCACAATGGAAAGAAACATCACATCAGCTCATTCTCAATATAAATCAATTTTTAACACTATTGTGTGTAGTTGTTGGGGATAGGGGCAATACAAATGGAACCAATGTGGCAGACGTGATTGTTGGAAGTAAATGAGGATTGTATGTTTAGAACAGAAATGGGCAAACTATGGTTTAGAATCAAAAGGCAGTGTGTGTGACATTAAACTTCACTAAAAGGGAATTTCTGAGCATATGCCAACTTGGGATCACCAACTTTTGAAGGGAGCTTGACATTCATAATCATCTTTAGATGTTCATTTTTTTTAAAACAAAAACAGAAATTCCATTAGTCAAAAATATATTTTGGTCCACCTGTTCATTATATTACCTGTCTCTAACAAGTCGGGGAGAAATATGATTTTTAAATAATTTACATTGAATACAAATAGACATTCACACAAAAATAATTTCCAAAAAGATAAAAATATTCTCAAAATGTCAAACACTCTGCTTCTATCCTAGGACTCAGTCTTGACACACGTAGTTGCTCTGGAGAAAAAAAAAGCCCCCCCCCCCCCCCCCCCCCAACCCCATAAAAGTACTAAGTCATGAAAAATGCAGATGAAGCAACACTTTTTTTTTCTTTGGCAAATGCTTGTCTGCAGTTTTGCATTGCCAGCTCATCCCTCCACTTCACACTTAATCTATGATGTCCCATCCCCAATAAATTCTGTTCAGATGGTCTGGTATCCAGCATGGCTTTTCTTGCGGCCTATCAGGTAAGCAATGAGGATAATCAACACAAGGCCAGAAAGGGCTGCTCCAACAATGAGAGGGATAAGCATCTGGTCTTGATCCATTTGACACTCTTCCGCTGAAGACCAATGAGGAGAAAGATACCACAATATATTTAGAGTCGCTCTAATGAGAATGCATAAGTCTTTTGCACCTCGCCTAAAACGTTTTATCGACCAAACACAAACGATACTTTTATTATTATAAAAGACTCCTGAATAATATTAAAAAAAGAAAAATTACACCTTGAATTAAAAAATGACACATGGCAGCCTGCCTGGATTAAAGTGCTCTACACCAAGACAACAGAGAAAGTGGTTTCAAAAACAATTTGTGAATGTCCTTGTGAGGCCCAACCAGAGTTCAGACGTTAATCACACACATCTCTAGAGGGATCATAAAATGGCTAGGCACTGACATTCTCCATCTAAAATGATGGATTTTAAGAGGTGCTGCAAAGAGAAATAGGCGAAACCACCTTAGAGGTAGGTCGCATTCAAAAAATAAAAATCGGGACTGCACACATACACAGGGTATTGTTTGTGTATGGATTTTTAAAAGAAAAAATATTACATTAAGAGATAATAAGGCTGTAACAGCAACATGGGAAAATAGAAAGTTGTACCTGTGGCAAACTGATTTGTGGTGACTCTAAAGGGTTGAACTTGCAGTCTGAATGTGTTGAGAGAGAAGTTTGGCACAACAGCCAGACTTTGCTCTGCATTACACATGTATGAGCGTCCCAGAGTAGTCCGAAGGTAGTCAAGACTGGTGTTACTTGCTGAAAATGGAGCTGGACAGAGATTTTGTCTCATATGAATGAAGTTATTACACAAATCAGATTAAGTCGATAGGTCCTACGAAGCTTAAATACCTTCCATATCAGCCCAATTGGCAAGCATGTTTATCCCGTTAAGGTGGTATTTGTTGGTAGTGGAGTTCTGTGTGAACAGTTGAATTATTAGTCTACAAAAAACAATCACAAGTACCCAGACTAGAATCTTATTTGTATACGATTATATAATTACCAGGGTAAAGGTAAGGTTGAGTGAAGTGGTTCCATTCTGGGACAGAACCAAGGTAGCCCTGTTGACTTCACAAGATCCAGAAGAACTTGTCAAATTTGGGGTGAGATTGAATATTTCTTGAACAGTCTAAAAACAAAAACATCACCATTAACTCAAGACAGCTTTAATTTAACAGAGTTATACTCCCACTACCTTATTCTGAGATTGAGAGACATAGGAAAAATTGAGCTGCAGTCCCATTTGGGCTAAAAAGCAAACTGTGCCATTGCTGTTGTCAATTGAGTAAGTTCCGCGTTCAGGTGTTCCAGGTGGTGTGGGTGCTGGTGTGGGTGCTGGTGTAACTGGGGTACGGGTAGTGGTGGGACTTGGAGTACTGGATTGGTCTGCTGCACATGTTGTTTCTGTACAATAAAGATAAAGAAATGACACGGAGACCACAGCTAGAAATTGTAACGGAACTTTGAAAGAAAGATGCGTCATACCAGTTTGACTGAGATCATTTCCTGGCATGTACGCTTCAAGTCTCGCATCTGAAAAAGTGACGATTTGTCCACCGACTATAACAGAGGTGGCACTCACGCAATGGTACGTGGTGTTGATGGCTGCCTGGATCCCAACCGAAGACGACACAACAGTCACCACAGCTGAATAAAAAATACAAACAAGGGAAAAGTCAATCACAATGTTCCAAAAATTATTAAATAAATGGCTTTTTTTGTCTTATGCACCATTTTTTCCAATTCCATTGATGAACATGTATCAAAAAATCCATCTTAAAAAAAAAAATAAGATTATCACTAAAAAATGACGGCCTGACTAGACAGCAAATGATAAAGATAGTAGAAACACACATCGCAACTCGATTAATTTCAGTTGCTGAAATGTGCCATTCTGGGTTAAATTGGGGTTAACATTCATTTATGTTATCCAGATGATTTCCTAAACAATAACTTGTGTCGAATGCCAAATAACGAGTCCGTAACTATCACTTATTTAGGTCTTTTGCCGAGTAAACACACCTTATGGAGAAGCACTACCAATTTTATCATGCAGTTTCTGGGTGTGATGACAAGTAGGATTTTTTTGTCGATGATGACGACAGGGCCTATGTCCAATTATTATTATTATCATATTCTGATGAGACAAGATTCTCAGGCATCTGACACCCTTGGTCGAGGAGCGGGTAAAAATGAGTACACAATAGCATGAACGTCTCACCAGAGCTGTTGGCGTCAGGGAATACGGAGGAGTCGCTGAGATTGTACTGCAGCGTCACTGTGTCCACACTGTACAGACTTCCATTTGTTGAGAAGCTCAGTCCCAGGGTGTGTCCAAAACCAAAGGTTGCCACCAGCGAAGGTATACCGCCAATGGCACCACAAGAGCTGCTCTCTGCATCGACTGTGGTCGTATTGGGAAGTGGCACTTGCACAGATGTCTTTGGGAAGACAATTGATTCAGATTCATAATGCATGCAGTAGATGAATCACAACTACTTAAAAAAATTGTATCATCTTATATGATTACCGAATTGCTGGATGTATTGTATGTGATCAAGAGCACCACAGAGAGTTCAGCCTTGATGCATGTGGAGTTCCCTTCCCTCACTTCAAGTGTAATAGAATGAAGGCAACCTGCAATACAATAGAACAATACCACAATTCAGTTCTCCAAACTAAGGATTATGACCATAAAAGCTCAGATGAGCTAGAAATCACAGTGAAAGGCTCAACTTTCTGTGGTGCAGAACAGTGCGATTCTAGGAATTGTTGTTCCTGCTGCAATGAGGCTGTACAAAAGCTCAGCTCTGAAAATGTGCATTTTTTTAATTTCATTTATTTATTATCCTTTAAGGAGGTGCAATGGACGAACTGTGAGCACATCTGCCTCACAGTTCTGAGATTAAGAATTCAAACCCGTGGAGTCTGATTGGACACTCCAAATTGCCCATAGGTGTGAGTGCAAATGGTTGTTTGTCCTGTGATTGGCTGCCAAACACTTCAGGGTGCACTCCCCCAATAGCTGGGATAAGCTTCAGCACCCCAAGGACCCTCATGCAGATAAGCAACAAATAGAACAAATGAATGAAAATTAAAAAAAAATATTATTAACTTTTTTATAACCTGAACTGAATGCGTATGTGTGATTGTATGACCGCCAGACTACTGAATTGAGTTTATCCTTCGGTGGATAAAAAATATATTCATATTTTTACTTTTTCCTTCAAAAGTAATAGAGTAATAAATATAGGTAGGGCCTGAGAGAAGCCCCCTACAAACACACAAATTTGGAAAAATGTTTTTATTGGTCGGTCAGGTCTTTGAGTGGTCAGCGTGTCGGCCTCACAGTTCTGGGCTCGAGGGATCGATCCCAGATGGCTCGCATGGGCTTCTCTGGGTACTCCAGCTTCCACCCACATCCCCAAAGCATTCTTGATAGGACACAAAATTGCCCTGAAATTGGCTGGCGACCAGTTCAGGGTGTCCCCCACCTGGTGCCCTTACTTGGCTGGGATGCGTTCCAGCACCCCCACAGCCAATGTGAGGATATAACCGATTCAGAAATTGAATGTATTTATTGTCCAATCCATGATTTTAATCATTTAAAATGAAAAGGTAAATATATTTTAAAACACAATCTTTTTTTAGAGATTCTGGTCATCAGAAAATGATGCAATTAGGCCAGACTTTCTCAATACATATTCTCCCTGAGCCCCTTCATCACAGCACTGCCTGCTGAAACTTAAAACCTGTTGACATTTCTATTCACCAAGTAAACACTACCCTGTTTACTACCCTGTAATGACCGCAGGGAATAACAAAACAAGAATTACCTATTCCACAAAAGGGTCTAAATGTTACAGTGGTAAACAACATCCATCTATTATTTGATAAGACTTATGCTGGCTTGTATTCACAGTCTTAGGCAGCTACTCTAAGTCTTTTCATGGAAGCAGCTGAAGTTCTTCATAGGGGGGAAAACAAAGCAGCACACAGAAGTCACATGAAGACGCCAGATGATAATTTTGTTCCTGTAGTACACTAACCTTAGATGAATGATACATTAACATTGAGTGAATTATACATTAACATTAGGTGACTGATACATTACAATAAAAAGTCCAGATATGGCTCATGTATATTATACACTCATGTCTATTATACACTTATGACTGGGTTGTTATGTGTTCGTGGATGAAGATGGCCCGAAGTCAGCTGGGATGGGCTCCAGCACCCCCCGCAACCCTAGTAAAGATAAAGCGGTTCAGAAAATGAGATGATTAGACAAATGTAGAGTTATATACGTGGGCCAATTCTTGGCATATCCCAACGGAGCAGCATTTCGTACATGACATGGAAAAATTGGCTTGGATAACACAGAGCGTTTTCATTTAGCATAAATGCTAGCTGAAAACATATTCGGATCACAGCCGTCGTGCCACTGTTAACGTCGCTCTTTATTGTAGATTCTGCGCAAAATACTCACCCAAAACAGCAAACCAGGTGAACAGCAAAAGCGTGCCACGAGCTATTGTTTGTTTCATATTTCCCTTGGTGTCCCCACGAGCGCACGGGTGTAAAGTGGAGCTGGACAGGTGGTACCGTTCACCTGACTTGGCAGACTTTCAAATGAAGCGGTCGAATATCTTCTTCCTTTTTCGCATTCGTGCTACAGCGAGAATTTTGGAAAGTCGTGCCAATGGAAACCGGGCTCGCTTTGGACGTAAGTCATCGCCTGTTACCACTCTCACCAAAAACGAAGGAAAGCCAGGCAGTCACGCGTCACGTGAACTGTTGCGTCTGCAGCTTGCATGTCACGTGGGCGCGCTCCCGAACGCCATGCACGTTATTCACTCCCACTTAGCGAGATATATGTACATATTCCGCGCTTAGAGCCGACACAACTTGTCGGCCATTTTGCGTCAGTGACATTCGAAAAGCATTACATTACATGAGACCCTCAATCTATGTTTCCTTATAGTATATTAAATGTGTGCGTGTGAATAAAATAGGCAAATCCCTTCGTTCCTTTTTTTAGGTACTGCACATATTGTAGGGGGAAGCCTACTCTATGTGGTTGGATAACTGAGTTCTTTCTCTCCAATATATACACTAGACTAGGGGTGGGCGAACAGGTCCTCAAGGGCCACCATGGGTGTAGGTTTTTGTTCCAACCGATCCAGCACAGAGTTTAACCAATGAGACTTCTGCAGAAAACAATTAGCACTTGTTGCACTTGGAGGACACCAACTTGGTGAAAAGGAGCCCTCTTTATGGTTTGGAATGAAAACCCGCACCCACTGCGACCCTTTGTGGAATAGTTTGTCCACCCCTGCATTAGACAAAGCTGCAATGTGCATGTGTATTGTGGTTAGTCAGCTGACAAGCACCAATTCACGAGGGAGTGTAAAACCCCAGCAGGAACGCAGAGGCCACTTTAATGCTACTCTTCAATACTTAGCAGAATCCTGTAACATTCTCCTCACACATCTCAATAACATTTTGAACTGCACACCAGCCATTTCCACAACCATATTGTAAAACTATATTGCTGTTGTATTATGCCACCGTAAAAGAACAAAACATCTCCAACTAAATCCTCAGGAAAAAAAACATCTACGCGTCAAATAATTAAATATCCATTTATTTAACTTTGCTGTTTCATCCATGTGATGTGATTTTGACCACAAGCGAAGAAAAAAATTCAACATAACAATAGAACAGTTGAATTGAACAAACAAAAGACCTCCTCAAAATCGAACCAAGTAGTTCACCTGCATTTTTGTCAGCCACGACCCTATCCTCACATCAGTAACAAGCAAACTTTCTTGAGAAATCCCTGGAAGAAAAACAGAATAAACACTTAAAATGAAACAGAAAGCAAATACAAAAATGCTCTGAATTTAGAGCTGAACAATACAGGGGAAACAAACTAACATAAAATCCCTGCCTACAGTGGTAAAACAAAAGAAAAGTGCTCGTATTTTCTTTTTCTTAAACCAAAGACCACCTCGGTTTCTTCACTGAATTTGGCAGAACCCAGGGCCATCAAAGATATGTTTGGGATAAACTGAGTCTCTTTTCTCGAGGTCGTTGTATAATTTGGGTGCTGCACCCTGCTGCAGCTGTGGTTGCAAATACAAACTGGGTGGCTAAAGGACTGTGAGGCTACTTTGGAACTCATGCTTTGACTAAAACATGGCTTCCACAGTGGCGCCCCTTTAGGCAACATAGTGGTACTGATTAGGAGTCTCCTTATCACGCTCCATGTAGTCGCGGTCTATGAGGGACTCGATACGCTTCTTTAGGTCGCCAGGCTATGGAGAGAACAGTGTGTCAGGGACAACTGGGATTTTCAAGAGTACATGTACCGAGCAAGAGAGATTTTAGCAGTTACCTTGACAGGAAACTTCAACTGGTTGTAAAGCTCCGACACAAGTAGGTTGTGGCTGAGGGTCTTCCTCATCTTCATGATGCGCACCACAGCAGCATCAATCTGATATTGCCGGTCTTGAAATACTCTTTCTGTGGTGCTGACTTGCTCCTCCACCTAATAAAGAAAATGTTATTCCATAGTCAAGTAAGCTCTTTTGGAAATGCTTGTTAATAAAATGGATCCTTACAGTTTCTTTCATTTGGATCTGGTTGATTTTGATGCGGAAAAGTTTGTGTTTAAAGTCGTTGTTGAAATTGAAACGATCTCCATTTTCCACATCTTTTCCTCGTGGAATCTTGTTGAGGACACGGGCTTTTCCACAGGCCAGGGACTGCAATGTGCGCCTGAGCTCACCTTCCTCTGTAAAGGAACGCTGATGAATTCCTCATGTATGCCCGCTGAATTCACACGTAAATAACCAAGAGACCACTAACCGATACCAGTGGCAGTACCAATCTCCTCCATGTTGAATTCCTCTCCTTCATTGAACATCAGCAGCACTAATGTCTGGAAGAGGGAGACCTGTAGCTCCTTTCTTCCCTACAGGATAATTAATCAAGTTTTTAGGATTGGGTCACTTCTGAGCTGTGATGCTACATGAACTTACTTCTTTAAACTCTGCCTTGAGCACAGCGTGGCCGAGTGTGGGCTGCCACTGCAGCTTCCTCCCGCTGTGTTTTCCCAGGTAGAAAAACTTAAACACTTCCTGGAGTTTAACCATCTCAAGAAAAGAAAGCAGTACACGTTTTACATTGATTGATAGAAACTTTGACTCAATTATAAGCCCAGACACTAAGTAAGACTAGCACTTGCCCAACGCTATTTCCACAACATGAATTAGGTGGTGGGTCCGTTAAAAAAAAATACATAAAAAAAAAACAGCACAGTTAACCAAATTACCCTCTTTAAAACTGAAGCAGTTGACTGATATTTTGCAATATTCTGTGTTTTTAATGTTTTTTTTTAAATGAACTAAACTGGTTTCTTATTACAGACTTTGCAGTTTAAATAAATAAGGTAAATATGTCTTGCCAACATTATTGGCATCTTGAACCCTTCACAAGTGCATCTATCCAAGATGTCAAATTCTGAGAACAGACATTAAGTGAATCGTTTACCATAAATGGTGGCCATTGCACCATCCAGTGGACAAAATTAGCATTATCAATTAGAGTTGTTTTCTTTCCCCAGGACAGATATGTTCACGTAAATATAGCAATACATATTTAAAATACAATTACCTATGTAGCTAGATTTACCTTGCCAATAGCAAGTAAATCATTTAATATTTGGCGTACATGTGATTTAAAAAAATCTTCTAACAACTGCATATTGAAATAAGTGTTTATTTGGTTGGACTACCAATTTTTTTTTACTGTGTTTACGTTGCCACTAAATAATTATGTTTTGTTTTTCCAACACTGACGAACGTACACCATGTTGTTATGAATACATATTAATTTTTTTAAATAAAATGTTAATGACCATTAATAGACTATAATATTTTTCCAATTAACATGGGCAGGATTGGATTTCAGACATGATACAGCCCGCAAGCCTAACTTTTCACGACTCCTGTTTGGACTGATTAAGATGACCTTAAAATAAAATTCTGAAAACTTACCTCGGGGGTTTGGTGGACCTCCATGGGCAAGTATGATGGCCAGTAACCCATGGTCAAGATGTTGACCGTTAGTTCAATGTTGCTTGGCTCACTTTGATTTTGCATGTACTAAGAAGAAATAGACAGGATACAGAATGAAATGCAAATCAGGAGACTCAGTGTACACTGTGATCCACATGACAAAGTGCAATATACAAAGTGTGTATATGTATAAAGCTTTCTATTCAATATTAACTGACTTGTTCTTCTCCGTACATATATCTATAACAGACGAACACATGACAATTGCCCATAGCAAAATACTAACAAATCCAAACAATTTTGCATCCCAACATTAGCAACAATACTTGGATAAAGAACGTGAGTACCTGTTTAAACTGAATCATTATGTCTTTGGAAAGCTCCATGTCCTTAAACATTCCTTCAAGCTTACTGGTAAATGCAGCTCCACATTCTGAGAAAAGATTGAAACCTTACTGAAGTACAGTCATCATAGTATATTTTTATTATTATTTTATAAAGACTGACCATGTTTCAGTTTGGAGAGCATTGACTTCTCAGCATCTACAGAAGCACTCTTGCCAACCAGAAGACGCTTCGCCAAATCCTTCTTATAAAAGGCTTCAAAGACATCTTTTCCTGGAAGAGAAAATTAAAATGTTTCTGTGTGTGTGTGTTACAACCAGTGTATTAAAGTTTTAATGTGCATAATGTTGTTCAATTTGTGTGGCTGTGTTTTGTCACACAAGACATAAATTACATTAGGTCTCCTATCTGGTCTTTAAAGCATTAAGAGAAAATCAAACACTTAGTAACTCACCATGTATGAATCGGAAAATTATCATTATTTTGTCAAGAATCCTCTCTAGTTCTTCCTCTGTAGCTTCTTTGTTACCAGCTCTTAATTTAGAATCCACATATTTAGCTGCAATGGAGAAAACGTGTTAATAGATGCTGGAGAAAAAAAAAAATCAATACACAATATGCGACATATAACCTCTGATAGTATTAGGGAAAAAAAAAGTTATAATAGGGTTGAACATACTTCGCGATTTTTCGATTATCTGTTTCTGGTCTACATTAATCACGATATTCGAGGGATTACTGCATAAATCCTTTTTTGGCTACTTATTTGTGTGCACTCCATGATGAAGCTTTAACCTCCTAAGATCCAAGCTTCTGCCCTTTCTTTAGGCTAATTGGGACCTGATGAGTGTAAGAAAAAAAAAGTTTTATTTTTGACCATGATTTTGTTTCTGAGAAAAATGATGTCCACATCGTACGTGGACGCCAGGCCCTTGTAGTCTAAAAATGTAACATTGTGGCTCTGTGACAACCAAAAATGTGATGTCCACACGTGGATGCAAAGTCGTAAGAGGTTAAATCTCATAGTACTTGTAGAATGACAAAAAAGGCATTCAATTCAATTCTCAAATCAAATACCGATTA